>NC_056732.1:1289019318-1289161818 GCF_019279795.1 Protopterus annectens
GAAGCCCACACATATATGTAGGGCTCTGTCCCTACTAGCATTCAAAACACATCATCCAAAGCCTCCTTTAAAGACCTCATCAGGCAACATCTCAAGCAAAGTTGGAGTGCCATGATTGCTCCCCAGGCTAGTGAAAGCGGATAACATATGCATACTAAATCTAGAGCAATTTATAATAGTTTTTCAATCTTACTCACAAACACTGGCTAATCTACAATGTATGTACTGTACCTGTGTACTATGTATGTATTCTACCTACATTCCAAAGTTCAGCTGTACACCACAAATCTATTAGTTCTCTCCACTGTAACTGTTTGTGCCGCATGCCACTGTAAAAACATGTCTCTTGTAATTTGTGTGTATACTGATTATGTCTAAATAACTAAATGTGTCTGTAATTTTTCTTTGTGGAGCTTTTCTCCCCGGGCCTCTGCTGAAAAAGGGCCTTTTCGGCTCAGTCAGACACCCCCGGTTAACAAATGTAAAATAAAATAAATAAATAAATAAAATATGGACCCAACCCCACAATATGTGTGGGGGCCACAACAGCAGTGGACTGATGGCAGGAATGGCAGCATGACATACAGCTTACTACAGAACAACCGCTGACAGCATGCCACATGTACAAAGCCTGGTATGTAGGTGGAGGACAGAGGCTGAAACACAGGCCCATATGTGAAATACTGTTGTCATACACTAAGCAAGCCACTGGTGTTACAGGATAGTTTACAGGGTACCCTTAGTCAGGAATATGAAGTTAGAAACAGAAATGGATGTAGCCATGTACTGATGGCACTCAACACACATGCTGCCAATGATATAGCTGACACAAGACCTGTGTGGTGGATAGACAAAACATAATACTCACACCTCTGGCCATTAAGTGGATAGGCCCACAGTTGAGAGCTATGCAGACAGACTGCATTCCAAATTGAACTAGTATGTACACACAAACCCTGTAACACTGATGCTATACAACGCATACAACAACACTATTCACACTCTGTAGTTCTGGAACCTCCTACAAATATGTAGCTGGCTGGAGTGTGCAGGTTCTCCTGTAAGAGGTATTGCTACCTGCTGTCTGTAACACTGCTGCCCACACACAGGAAGGATGTCCACCATACAGGAAAGGTAAAGGGATCATGCCCACATGATGTAGGGATTTATAGTAGTTGGTTGCCATGACAGTGGTAACTAGAAGTACTACACAATATACTGCATGCAGGTAGCAAGTCGAGGACACTGTTTGGTGCAGAGGCCATCACCTGATCATGACATCACCTACAAAATCCATGCTGCAATCTATTCAAAGTAGCTCAATCCATTTACTAGGGAGAGACAGAGAGAGAAAGAGAGAGAGAGTGCGTGTAAGGCAAAAAAAAAATACCAAAAATAACCAACACCACAAACTGTAGAAAAAGACAAGAAATGCAGGACAAAAGCACCTCAAACCCTAGCAATCTTCAGCTATTCAGCTCTTTAATAAAAGGATGAGAAAACCACAGTACCACACTGAAAAAATGTTGTTAAGTGCTTTTCGTCTGGTTCAATTAAACAAACTTCTTGGTCTGAAGAAGTTTGGTCATTGAACCAGATGAAAAGCACTAAACAACATTTGTTCAGTGTGGTACTGTGGTTTTCTCATCATTTTATGAAAAACAAATGCCAAGCAAACCATCCAGAAGAGACTTCATTCCCAGAACAGGTATGTGAAGTATATATGCATGTAACTGACCATAGTACTTGGTCCATAATAATGGGATAGATGATGTGGAATGATTTATATGTGCCTTCAGGTGTTGTTGTAATGATATTCAGCTGTACAACTGCTAAGGACAATACAGTCTGTCCCTGTGGGTAGTGGTCCATACCCATTAACCGTGCAGAGCAGCACTGACTGATAAGATGTAAGCCATCAGAGTGCGTGTTGTGTAATGGGAAGTATATATATATATATTACTGTGGCCAATAACTGGTGGTGGAAGTAATGCCATAATGATGGATACATGGGTTCCACAGCCCACCTCATAAAGGATACTCAGGTTAACCTGTATTGTAGCATGTAGGAATGCCATAGGTGTGTAATAGGGTTACCTGCAATCTGGCCCTACATATACCCCCCTAATGTCAGGCTGTGTCCATATGTGGCACCTGTCTGTGTTGTAGCAAGGCAGAACAGTGCAGCTGTGCAGGAAGGTGTTGTGAGATTGTGGACCTGATGTCTGAATGTACCCCATATATAGGTATGCATGTGTGTGTGTGTGTGTGTGTGTGTGTGTGTGTGTGTGTGTGTGTGTGTGTGTGTGTGTGTGTGTGTGTGTGTGTGTGTGTGTGTGTGTGTGTGTGTGTGTGTGTATATATATATATATATATATATATATATATATATATATATATATATATATATAGATTCATAGGTTCATAGGTAGGTACTAGGCTATCTGCCCGAGGGCATTTATAAGCCTAGCCAGAGTGTGTTGGCTTTTGCCGCCCCATTGATTAACTGATCCTTTGTCAAGCAGAGCCAATGAAGTGATCCCAGGGGTGTATTTTCTGTTATCCATCCACTCGTCAAGGTTTCTCTTGAAGAGTGTTAGTGAGGGGTTCTGCCTAATGCAGTTTGGAATTTTGTTAAAAAGCATGGGGAGTCTCTGTGACAGGAATTCATCCCTCCAGCATGTTCCATGTATTGTTGTGGTGAGGTTTAGCTCACTAGAGCGCGTGGTTCGCAGTGACTTGGATTTCTTTAGGTGGAGCATGTCCATCAATTCTGAGTTGGACATGGCCCTGCAAGTCAGGCAGAGATCACCTCTGAGCAAGCAATATGCCACCAAGTACAGCCAGAGTTTTTTCAGTCGGGCTGCATAGGACATATGTTTGAGGCCAGTAATCCTCTTGGTGAGGTACTTTTGTGGTCTTTCCAGCTGTTGGAAGTGTCTTGTGAGGTACATCCCAAATGGGGCATTGTACTCTGTGATGGGTCTGATGAGTGAAGTGTAGAGGGGCACTATAACCTTTTTATTTCTAGATGTGAACCTTTTAGTAATTAGATGGGCCACATAGAAGGATTTCCTAAGTACTTTGGCAATATGATTGTCAAAGGAGAGATTACTATCTACCTGGGTCCTCAGATCTCTTATTACCTCTTCTGTATTAAGGGGGTGGCCACCTATGTGGTAATTCGTGGGTGTTTTGTTTTTCCGAAACAAGATGACTATGCATTTTTTGGCATTTAGCTTGAGGCCATGACATTTTCCACCAGCTGTCTGTCCCAGTAAGGCCCTTTTGGTAGATGTCCTTGTCAGCCGGAGAGTCAATTATGGCTCCCAATTTGCAGTCATCGGTGAACTTGGTTAGCCATAGTCCTCCTGTGTTTGCCTGTACTTCTGAGAAGTATATGCCAAACAGTAGGGGTCCCAGGACCAAGCCTTGGGAGACACCACTTGTGACTGGTTTAGAGTCGGACCTGGAGCCCACTATTCTTACAGTGTGAGTTCTGTCTGTAAGCCATTTGGCAACCTATCTTGTGACGTAGGGGCTTATGTTCAGGCTGGTGAGCTTTTCTGTAATACCTGAGTGGGGAATGGTGTCAAAAGCTTTGGCGAGGTCAAGGCAGGCTGTGTGAACCACCTTTCCCTCGTCTATGGCCTTGGTGACTGTCACAAAAAAGTCAACCAGGTTTAGTAGGCATGATCTGCCCTTAACAAAGCTGAACTGGGTCAGGTCAAGTATTTGGAGGTTCCCAATGTCTTTGTTAATGAGTTCCATGATGATGCGCTCCATAGCCTTGCAGACCAGGCTAGTCAGGCTTATGGGGCAATAGTTACCAGGGTCAGTTGTGGCCCCTCCTTTGTGGAGAGGAATAACCGTTGCTGTGCACCATTCTATGGGCACATAGCCTGTGGAGAGGCTGTGGTTGAACAGTGTGTTTAGGTGTGGGTTAGTTCGTTCTGTATTCCATGCAAGACGCAGCCTGGGACACCATCTGGCCCCACTGATGCTGTGTTTTTGTCTTTTGAAAGTGCTGTTTTCATCTGTGCGTCTGTGATTTCTGGGACACTACACTTTTCTGGTATTGTTGTGGGCCCTTTTGGGGGTGAGGGGGGGTGACATTTGCACTGAATCTATCTGCCAAGATGTTGGCAATATCAGTAGGTTCAGTATATTTTGTGCTATTTTGCACTAGTTCAGTGCATATCTGTGAGTTGCCACTTAGATTCTTAACATAGCTGAAGAAGGCTTTGTGGTTATCTTTTGAATCCTTGGCTATTTTTCTTTCAAAGTTAGCCTTGGATGATTTTATGAGGGACCTTAGTTTCTTAATGATACTGATCAAGGATGTTTTTCCTTCTTGGGATTTGCTTTCTTTTCTGAGCTAGATTCCTCCTTTTATTGTATAGCCTGTTTATGGCAGGGGTCCACCAAACTGGTTTCCTTCTCTTAGAGGAGTGAGTCTTGGTTTTGCTAGGGATGGCACGATCCATGCATCCTTGTAGGTGCTCATAGAGTGCATTTGTAAAGGTTTCTGCATCTTGGGCAGTGTTATCCTTTAGCATGGGGGCTGTGAAACTTACCACCTCTGTCTTAAGTAAGGTGAAGTTTGCTTTAGAAAAGTTTTTTACTGTAGTTTCCTTAGTTAAGGATGGTGGTGGGGTGTGGACATCCAGAGTGATTAGTTTATGATCTGATCTAACCAGTGATGGGTTGACCTCCAGTGTGGAACACCTGTCGCCCATGTTGCTGAAGACCAGGTCCAATATGTTTTCACCTCTGGTAGGGGAGTTTACTAGCTGATCCAGGGTGTTTGAGTTGATGAATTCCAGGAAGCGCTGGGCCTGGGAGTTTGTACTCGAGTAGTTTTCCCAGTGAATGGTAGGGTAATTGAAATCACCCAATATCAGGGTGTTCGGTAGGACCTTCATGTTTTCCGGTGTCTCCAAAAAGGTGGAGTGGTGGTCCTGGGTCGTGGATGGTGATTTTTAGTAGGCCACAATTTGCTTTGCAGATTTTCCCAATGTTAGTTCCACATGGATGATCTCAGAGGTATCATATTGCGCCACTAACCTGGAGGTGTAGGTATCCTTGATGAATATGGATACACCCCCTCCTTCTGTTCAGTGGCCGAAACGTGTGGTATGAGTTGTAGCCCAGTAGTGCTGGGGTGCTGTCTGGAATCTTGAACCAGGTTTCAGTTACTGCACAGATGTCAACGTTCTCCATACTGAGGAATCCTTTGAGCACGTGCATTTTGAGATTTAGACTCCTGGTATTGAGTAGCATAACCCCCAGGTTTTTGTTAATTGTGCTGGTTATGGAGATGGGTTTGACTTTTGAGCCTTGCCTAAAAAGGCACTATGGGGGCAGCAAGAGCCTTGGCCAGTATTTGAAAGCCTAGGGGTGACAGGTGCAAGCCATCTCTTGCGAAGCAACATGGCTTGACAAGCATATCATCCCATGCTAACAGACACTGGATCCCCTTTGAATGACACCAGAAGCTTAGCCAGTTGTTGAAATTGATAATTTTTTCTTTATACTGAGGTATCATTCTTGGTGAGGGCAGGATGCTACTCAGGGTCAGGGTCATACCAGCCTGGACTAAATGATCAGAGAGCTCTTCCATGTCTCTTTTCATGTAGTGCAGGGAGGTACGTCTCAGGTCATTCACACCAACGTGAACAATGACAGAGTCATATTTGTACTTAGGTTCATAGGTTCATAGGTTTATACTAGGCTATCTGCCCTAAGGCATTTATAAGCCTAGCCCAAATTTTTGTGGCTTACGCCACCCCTTATATGAAAAATACTGTGCCCATTAGTTTGTTGTGCCTCTGTCCAGCAGTGACACAGATATGATTCCCGGGGTAAACCTACGATCTCCCATCCACAGGTCTAGATTTCTCTTGAACAGAGTCAGCGAGGTGCTCTGCCTCACATGGACCGGGATTTTATTCCACAGCATAGGGAGTCTCTGAGTGATAAATCTATCCCTCCAGCACGTCCTATTTATATCCGTGCTAAGGTTTAAGTCGCTTGCTCTAGTGGTTTTGGTGGATTTGGATTTTTGAGGTGGAGCATGTCCATTAATTCGGGTTGGACATGGCCTTGTATGTCAGGCACATGTCACCTCTGAGCAGGCGGTATGCGACTGAATAGAGCTGGAGTTTCTTCAATCTGGCAGCATATGACAGATTTTGGAGTCCTTTATCCTTTTGGTGAGGAACTTTTGGGGTCTCTCCAATTGCTGCAGATGTCGGGTGAGATACATCCCGAATGGGGCATTGTACTCGATCATTGGTCTGATAAGTGAAGAGTACAGGGGAACAATGACCTCACTAGATCTGGATGTGAATCCTTCATGATCAGGTGGGCAATGTAGAAGGTCTTTCTAACCATTTTAGCAATGTGAGTGTCAAAAGAAAGGCCACTGTCAACCTGGGTCCCCAGGTCCCTGATAACCTCTTCCTGTGCTTAGTGGATTGCCACCTATATGGTAGCTTGGGGTTACCTTGGGTATGACTATACATTTTTTGGCGTTTAACTTCAGGCCATGGCTCTGGCACCAGCTATCTGTTTCCGTGAGTCCCTTCTGAAGGATATCCGTGTCCGATGCACTTTCCACTATGGCGCCCAGTTTGCAGTCGTCCGCAAACTTTGTCAGCCAAAGTCCTCCCATGTTGGCCTGTACTTCTGAGAAGTAGATGCCAAACAATAGGGGGCCAAGGACCGAGCCCTGTGGGACACCACTTGTGACCGGCTTGGAGTCTGACACAGCCAGCAACTCTAACCCTATGGGTTCTGTCCTTAAGCCAGTTTGCAACCCATCTTGTGACATATGGGTTTACATTTAAGCTGGTAAGTTTTCTACAATACCGAGTGGGGTATTGTGTCAAAGCTGCTTTGCAAGGTCAAGGTAGGCTGTATGGACTGCCTTTCCCTCATCAATGGCCTTGGTGACTGTTTGAAGAAGTCGACCAAGTTCAAAAGGCATGATCTTCCCTTGACAAAGCCAAACTGGGTCGGGTCCAATGTCTGCAAGTCCCTATATCTTTGTTTATGAGCTCCATTATGATCCTCTCCATAGCTTTGCAGACTAGACTTGTTAAGCTTATGGGCGGTAATTACCAGGGTCCGTGAGGCGCCTTTGTGGAGTGGGACCACAGTTGCCGTGCGCCACTCCTTGAGCACGTATCCTGTGGTAAGGCTGAGATTAAACAGCTGCCTTATGTGCGGATTTAATTCCTCATTTAGCTCGTGTAGCACACAGGGGACACCATCGGTCCCATTGATGCTGTGTTTTTAGCTTTAGAGCAGCTTTCACCTGCACATTTGAGATGTCGGAGGCTACACTCGGCTGGGATAGTTATCTCTCCTTTAGGGGGGGTGAAGTTTGCACTGAAGCTGTCTGCCAGTATGTTGGCAATGTCTGTGGGTTCAGTGATTTTTGTATCATTTTGGACTAATTCTGAGCATATCTGGGAGTTTCCACCCAGGTTCCTAACATAGCTGAAAAAGGCCTTATGATTGTCTTTTGAATCCATGGCAATTTTCCTCTCAAAATTGACCTTAGTTGATTTTATGAGTGCTCGTATTTTTTACTAATAATGATCGGGGTGACTTCCCTTTTATGGATTTTGTTCTATCATGTAATAGCTTTCTCCTCTTATTGTAAAGTTTGTTAATGGCTGGGGTCCACCAGACTGGACGTTTGCCCTTTGTGGAAAGAGTCTTGGTTTTATTTGGGATTGCCTGATCCATGCAGTCCTGGAGGTGTTCATAGAAGGCATTTATAAGGGCTTCTGCAGCTTGGGTTGTGGTTTCCTCTGGCTCAGGGGCCTTGAAGGATACCACACCAGTCTTGAGTAGTGTGAAGTTTGCTTTAGAAGTTCTTCACTATGGTCTTTTTGTTTGGGGTGGGGGCGGGATGTGGATTTCCAGTGAGATTAGTTTATGATCAGATCTCACCAATGAGGGATATACTTCCGGTGTGGAGCATTTTGTCCCCATGTTTGTGATAATGAGATCTAGTATATTTTCTCCTCTCGTGGGAACAGTGACTAGCTGTTCCATGGCATTTGAATTTATGAACTCCAGGAACCGTTGGGCTAGAAAGTTAGGGCTTGAGTAATGTTCCCAGTCTATATTCGGGTAGTTGAAGTCACCCAATATGATGGTGTTTGGAGATACACTTGTTCTGGAGTGACCTAAGTGCTTGTGTTATGTGACAGATTCTGCATCCCAACAGGCAGCTAACAGTAACCTTCTACTTGTCCAGCCTAGTGAGTGGGACATCGGTTGCCTATTACTAGTGTGTTAGGTATGTTATTTCACCTTAAGGGCTGTGATTGTGTGGCACACTGATTTTGTGTTTTATGTGTTGTCTGGTTTGTGATGAGAGGTGCAGGTTGTTTGGGTGTCTGCTTTGGAGGTCTCTGATGCATTTGCAGGTTTTTATTTAGAGCCTCCGAGTATGATTTTGTGTATTTATGTGTATTTTTTCCCAGTACTGTTTTAGTAGGTCTGTGTGCAGCTGGAGTTGTAGTGCAAGTATTAACCTTCTCCTCTTGACTGTCTGTTCCAATCTTGGGTAGAGACAGCTTAGCTTCCAGTTTGGCTGTATAATTGCATCTCTCACATATGTTAATGTTTTGTGGTAGGAGTAGAGGGTTGTCTGTGTACATAAGGCAGTTATAACATTGCCTCAGGATACCCAGATTCACCAGCTGGACTGGAGAGTACACCTGAAATTGCCCTTTGGTCATGCCTGAATAGTACGGTCAGCTGCTTAGTTGCTTGGTTGGTGAGGGGTGAATAAAGAGCCTTGCCCTGCTGGGCAATCAAGTGTTGGGGTATATTAGTTCTTGCTATTGGGTCTGAGAAAGTGCTGGGCTGTAGGATGCTTTTTGAGTGCTTAGGTTGAGAGTTAGACTAGATTTAAGGGAAAAACTGAAGAGGAAACTTAGTGGAGCCGGGAATAATTTAACAGTAGCTAACCGGTGCTGCCCGGTGCACAAAACCGCGCAAATGCAGTTTATAGTAGGGAAATGAAAGAGATAGGAATTAGTCCAAAATGACCAATAAACTACTAACTTCTGGACTGAAACCACTCCTCCAGGGACAGATAGACTGCTCAAAGCTCCCCTTTCTCACAGGTGAACAGAAAAGCTTCCTTCTATCCAAGTAAAGTATGGGCAACTCAGAAACTAGTATCACAGCCCTGAGTTCACCACTAGCCTGAAAACTGGACTATACTACCTTAGAAAGGCGGGAAACAAGGAATTTTTTATTTTTTTTTTGGTTGTTTTTTTGAAAAGATAAGGCAAAAACAGTAAAAAATACACTTAAAATAGCTTTAAACAACAAATGATCAGAAAAGGCTATCGCACTTTAGTGTGTAGCCTACAGCAGTTCAATTATTTGAACAAACAAAATGACTTTTTAAAAGTGCAGGCAATCAAATAAGTACAATATGTGAAAAAAACACAAGCTTTTAAATCACAATAAATGCTGGACATCTGCATTTAGGCATAAAACAGTTAAATACAGCAGGAAAGTACAGAAAACTGATACGTAATCACTCCAAAGTCTCTCTTCTAAGCTAGAAGGCTTGTATCAGTTTAAGGCTTTCTAGTGCTACCCAGTAGGTTAGTTACAGGAAAGATGGGAAACAAGCGCAGATGTGGTCTTTTAAACCAGAAAGTTGAAAGAGATGGACAAACTGTCCAAATCGTCAATAAACTACAATTTCTGGGCCAAGAACCACTCCTCTCATGGTAGACAGGCTTCCTAGTGCTTACCACTCCCACTGATAAGATAGAAGGCTTTCCTCCAACACAGAAAGGCTTGTGGGGCTCAGAAGCTTACCAACAGTCCTGGATACAGCAACTCTGTATCTGGACTAGGATAGTTACAGGAAAGGTGGGAGACAAGCACAAGTGTGGCTTTTAAACCAGAAAGTTGAAAGAGATGGAAAAAAACTGCCCAAACGACCAATAGCTAAAATTTCTGGGCCAGGAACCACTCCTCTTGTGGTAGATAGGCTACCTAATGCTTATCACTCACACTGATAAGCTAGAAGGCTTCCCTCCAACACAGAAAGGCTTGGGGTTCTCAGAAGCTTACAAAGAGTCCTGGATACAGCAAATCTGTACCTGGACTAGACTAGTTACAGGAAATGTGGGGAACAAGTACAAACACAGGCTTTTAAGCCAGCAAGTTGAAAGATATGGAAAACTGCCCAAACGGCCAAATAAACTACAATTTCTGGGCCAAAACTCACTCTTCCCATGGAGGATATGCTACCTAGTGTTTACCACTCCCACTGATAAGGTAGAAGGCTTCCCTCCAACACAGAAAGGCCCCAGGGGCTCAGAAGCTTACTAACAA
Organism: Protopterus annectens; assembly: GCF_019279795.1. Taxonomy (NCBI): domain Eukaryota; kingdom Metazoa; phylum Chordata; order Ceratodontiformes; family Protopteridae; genus Protopterus; species Protopterus annectens. The sequence continues at coordinate 1,289,029,705 of NC_056732.1, forward strand.
TCCTGGATACAGCAACTCTCTAAGCAGACTAGGCTAGTTATTAGAAAGGAGGGAAACAGGAGCAAGTGCGGCTTTCAAACCAGAAAGTTGAAAAAGATGGAAAAAAACTGCTCAAACAGCCAATAGCTACAATTTCTGGGCCAGGGACCACTCCTCTTGTGGTAGATAGGCTACCTGATGTTTACCACTCTCACTAATAAGCTAGAAGGCTTCCCTCCAACACGGAAAGGCTTGGGGGGCTCAGAAGCTTACAAAGAGTTCTGGATACAGCAAATCTGTACCTGGACTAGACTAGTAACAGGAAAGGCAGGAAACAAGTGGAAACACAGGCTTTTAAATCAGAAGGTTGAAAGAGAAAGAAAAGCTTCCCAAACGGCCAATAAACTATAATTTCTGGGCCAGAAATCACTCCTCCTGTGGTAGATAGGTTACCTAGTGCTTACTACTCCCACTGATAAGCTAGATGGCTTCTCTCCAACACAGAAGGGCTTGGAGGGCTCAGAAGCTTACCTGGACTACACTAGTTGCAGTAAAGGTGGGGACCTATATGCATGTATGTCCACAAATTTACAGATACCCAGGTGTAGACATATATATATATAAACACATATATACAACATCATATATATATATATATATATATATATATATATATATATATACACATATATAGATATATACCTATATGCACGTCTACATATATACAAACACACACACAAACACATATGTATGTAAATACATGTCCCCTATATTACCACCACAGTGCTGCATGCTATGTGCGAGGAAACAGCACACATAGCAATACACACAGATATCTACAGCTGTCAGTGTGTGCAACATGGATGGGTATGTCACATGTGAACCCCTTGTTGGGATCACATTGCCCTTGTCTGTGAAGTATGGAATGGGAATATGGGGAAGTATGGCAGGTATAGTTGTGGAGGTGGTCAGGGTTGGTAGATATAGAGGACAGCCTACAGGGGTGATATGTGACACATGAGGTGGGTAAACACCCTGGATGGTGTGTGTTGTCTGTGATGTGGATGCCCCATGGGCCCCAATATGGACACAATGGGAAAAAGCCTCCCACTCACTGCTACTCACAACAGCAGTCCACGTCCCAAAGGTGCCTGGCCTGGAGGCTGAGCAGGAGGAGCTAGTGGGTCCTGTGAATGTGTACTCGGTGCATCAAGGCAATGTAGCACATCCCACATATGTCTGTGGAGCCCGTTATGGAACAGACCCTGGACCTGACCTCAGGGGACAAGAACATGTTTGTGTGTGCACCTGAAGGGGGGAACAACATCCCCTGAGTTGGTTCAACCTGAAGGTATTGCTGGACCAGTACATGAGGAGGCCCCAGGGTGGGTCACACATGTGATGTGGCCTGGTAACATGGGCAGATGAGTTTGGAGAGGTGGTTCTGCTGGCCAATTGTACATATACATGCTATTGTGTCACTGTTATAGAACACGTCGGTAGTAATAGTCTACACAATCCCTGAACATGTCCAACAGCATGCATAGATAACCCCAATAACACAGAATGGCAGATGTGCAGCAACCACATAGCAATCATACCACAGGCATATATGGAACTATAGTAGCCCTGACAATGGCATGCAGGTGAATAGTCTGTAAGAGGCCAGCAATGATAGTATCCACACAGGGAACATGGCTACAAACACATTGCACAAAGTGTTGTACAATACAATATCTGCCCCACTGGTAGGTATGCTGTAGCCATACCTTTTGAGTTGTGTGTACAGTTTGTTGTCACTGATATGGTGGATGGGTGACCGTGATGTGTATTAAGAACTGTGGTAATATTCCTGCATAACTTGCTCACACCTATGTCCATCTTTATGTCTTTCAGGCAAGATGTCCCATGGAAGACTTCTGGCATACTCAGCAGCTGAAAACAACATTCAGGTGAATCACCTCATACAGCACTACCCTGTATTAGTTGCCTGGGCTGCCCATGATCAGCAGGAGGGGACCGCCTGTGGAATGACCTAGTCCACTGGGTCAATGATGTTGGACTGCACAACTGCAGCTATGAGCAGGTCCAGCATCATTGTTCTGACTTGCTTCGCAATGCCCATCAGCATGCTGCTGCAGTCCAGGGGTATCACCTCACCACAGACGGGGGGGGGTCATGCCATCTATCCCGATGACATATATGGAGGAGCTCCTAGCCAGCCTCGTGTCACCTTCCTGCCTGCATACCCACCCACACCGGCCGAGGAACGTGCAGGTAAGGGCACAGGGCACATCAGTAGACCACTGTCGCGTATACATCCTCATCTGTACAGGTAGATCATGCATATCTGACATGTGATAGATATAATTTGTTGCTGCATAGCAGTGATAAAAGGATGTGCATATGTGGCAGTGTGTAACTGTACTGTTAATGTATTGTAATGCTGCACCCACCCTGTAGCAATGCCACAGGTGTGGACACTGACTTTGCATCACTCACCCTCTTATGTAGGTCCCTCTGGTATACCACCAAGGCAGCAGCCTGCAGCTGGTGAGTATGGTTTATGTAGATGCTTGCCAGTACACCGGGCATGTAATGGTTATGGTATATACCATGCACACATCTAACACACCTACCCAGAATGCATGCTGTACATGTGCACGTATTGTTGCTGTTAAATGCATGGCATCACAGTGGTGACCATGTTGAGTTGTTGGAAGGGCATGTTAGACACCTGCAAGATAACTAACATCCTGTCATTGTGGAATGTGCCCACATGGAGTAACATAATGTTGGGAGACATGGCCTACAGTAGGGACATGTTTGGAACAACACCCATATACAGTGCAACACAAGTGTATATTCCTGTAGGACAATGGCAACTATTGCAGAGTTACACTATGGCATAAGGTATTACTGTGGTCCACATTATCAGTTGGGACTAGGCTGTAATATGTGGTGTTTAGTATATGGGACACTGCAAAGTGACACACATGTGTAGGCCTTACTTGTCAAGCATCTGCAAAAAGGCTGAAGGTGCGGGGGTGTCAGCATGACACACAACTGCACTGCAGCAGGAATCCTAAGGATGCTAAGAATGGCTGTATTTGCCCATAGTCAGGTTCAGGAACTGTGGCAGATGTAACCCTACCCCCATAGCAATAGTGATGGCAGTGTGTAAACACCAAGGGATATGCATGAGTGGACCTTGCAATCATGCAGATTAGGGGGACATGTGTAGGGCAGACTGAACATAAACTGGCAAATGCAGATGGCCCACGCTAGTATACCTCTGCCAGGAGTAGTGACTGCTGTAGTACACATAACAATAGGTGCAACAAACCGTCATGATAAGGGTGTGCACACATATGCCCACATGGAGTGTATGCATCGCTGTCAGCATCTGCACACCAAACACAGTCCGTAGACAATACATGTGAAAGTACAGGACATATGTTACATACAGGGCTCATGTACTGTTAAGATATGCGGTGATGTGGTCCCATGGTAAATCAAGGATGGGTGCATCCTATCAATAAGGGTGTGTATGCCCCCCCATAGCCATGGTATGCTCTGATGGTTGTCAGTGTAATAGTATTGGATTGGTCATACATGGTCCGCTGATGTTGAGAGCTGCAAATCAGACATCAGGCATTCACAAATGACATCTGTCCAAATATAATCTCAGGTATGTGTTGCTGAAAAACATAGGGGCTGTGAGCATTAAAGCTGACATAACTGACACAGTACTACACATTCAGCAATGAGTTGTACACATGTGAGGTGTGGTGCACAGTACATGGCAGGGTACAGAACAGGTGCACAGAAATACTGTGTACATGGGTGCAGTGGTATCCAAGGGAAAGGGCATCACCTAGTGACACAGCATATGCATCACACACATGTATACTGTTGCTAGCATGGATTGACTATAGCTGCACTGCATGCTGTTGTGTACCATATGTTATGCATTTTGACAGATGGGTAATAGGATTACTGTGTGTACTATCATTGTGCAATCTCACCTGTATGTGTGTGTGTGTGCATCCTGGTGGGTAGTTAGTTTGTCTGTAGGGTCACTCTGGTGAAGTAGCGAGAGGATGATGCATGTATGATGTGTGTGTGTGTTTGTGTGGGTGGCCATGTATGTACATGTGTGATTGTGGGGTTGTTCATGCAGCAGTACCTCCCTTTGGGATCATGCAGTACATGGACATGGACTGCCACATTACACACCAGGAATACTTGTCATGTATGTAATCACAGGGCAGCTAATAGTATAATAAGGTCTATAGCATGGAACAGGCATTGAGAGGGAAGGTATACACTAGGTATACCCTTAATATCATATTCAGCAGAGAGGTGACCAACAAAAAACATATGCAACACTACAGATGCATTGGGCAGTACTAGTCAACACCAGGGAGTGTATCCATATATTACAGTTGTCACATGATAGGCTGATTGAGCAGCATATCTGGCATGTACTGAGCAATACATACATGATACTCCAGTGCATGGTATTATGGAGTGAACATAGTAGCCCACACATATAGGTGCCATGCTCATGATGTCCAGACATACACAGGGTGAGCACTGAATGACAGCAGTGAGGCCATCTAAAACCACTACACACAGGTCAGGCAGGTAATGTATTAACAGGTCTTGTGTTGTGATCACTTGTCTAGGTATTTAGAGGACTGATATGTTAATGAGTGGCATCACTGTGTGTATGATACCAAGTGTGATGCAGGATGGAGAAGACATGGAAATATATGTGGGACTGTCTGCAAAGTCATGGGCAGGTAGGTATTATGGTGGTGGTGTGTGTGTGTGTGTGTGTGTGTGTGTGTGTGTGTGTGTGTGTGTGTGTGTGTGTGTGTGTGTGTGTGTGTGTGTGTGTGTGCGTGTGTGTGTGTATACCGTTATGCAATGCTGTACAGGTTTTAAAGTGCATTTATTGTTTTCCCCCACAGGTGGTGAGGTGGGACAGGGTCCCTTCTGCATGCAATCTGATGTTGGTGTCCATAAGACACACTGAAGATGATTATCATACTGTTGCAGCACAGGTGGGGCTGTCAGGGGCTAAAACAGCACCATCATTTGACATCCCCCTTTTAGCCACCCCAACCCCGCACACAGTTTCATTCCCTATACATACTCCATCACCAGTGGCATAGCAGAGGGACAGCTGGAGTTTGGTGGCAGTGCACAGCAAAGTGTGGTAACCATACTTACTGTGTCTGGTCGCTGGTCATCATGCCCCTGGCAGATGCGACACAGCTGGTACAAGCAGGCACATGTTTCAGGCTGTCATGGCAGTGCAGACACATATGGGAAGTTACATCAGACAGAGCCTGATGCTGCAGAGGGCTGCTCTCACATCTGTAAGTGACAACACCCGTGAACTGGCTGGTGCCATCTGTGTGTTAACTGAGGTCATGGATAGGTGGTCTGGTGGGATGATGGCCCTAATCGACTATGATCTCTCCATGCTTAAACATGTGGTGGGAGTGCAGCAACGGCCACGTGGGCATAGGCCAGCAATGCCAACAGCTGGCAGTTAACATGGATGTGCTAGGACACCAAAGGGCTCTCATAGTAGCAGTAATAGCCCCAGCACAGTGGGGGGTGCTGTCCACACCACACAACAGCAGGCCATGAGCACGTGGCTCTGGCCAGTCCGAGGATGGACCTGGTTCCATCAGACATTTGTCATCATCAGGTGAGAGTAGCAGATCAAGGCCTGTACGTGGATGTGCCCATGGAAAGCCTGGCAGGCACAATCCACTTGTTCATGGCTGAAGACAGTGAACTGCACACCCTGCCAGGTATGGTGTACAGCTGTCCATAAACACCTGTGTATGGCAGCCACATGGCAGAACTGTGTGCATGAATACCCACACATTATACAAACACCCCTAGGGCAACCCCGATACCTACACACACCACATCACTATGCCACACCTCAGTACACCCCTCACCCACACACATGGTGTCACATGTATGGCCCACCCTTGGCCTCTGGCAAACCAACAACACACTATGTGCATATGATGATACCTGTGCCACATCCCTGACACCTATACCATCGATGCAGGGGCAGACTAATATGGTTCTGATGCAAACTGTGACTGTACTACAATGTACCACAGTACTGCAGTGTAACATGTTGTAAGGAGTAAAGTGTAATGCATATATGTCAGGTAGTGTAGCCATCCAGCAATGATGCATCATAGATGTTAGTAACACTGGTTGATTGTGGTCTCTATAATGTTATCCATTTGTGTTGTAGATGTACATGTGTCAGCACAAGGATGGTCTGCAGTCATATTCCACAATGGGGTATGGCACTGTGGTGACACCATGGCTCTGACATATCTGGGGTACAGTTGAACACAGGTCACAGGTTTGTATAACAGTTATTGCATGTGCTACATGGACAGGTGACCCACTGAGGCATGTATAATTTGCAACCTGATGTAGACCCATCCACATAAACGCACACTCTTACTTGGCTACACTGGGACTAGACCCCTACCTAGGTATGAGGTGATACTAAAGTGTGTGGCTTCCATTGCACACACCACACAGCGTTTAGAGTGAGATGTGTCCCAGGTTACATGTTACATGCAGAACATCCCCAGACATGTACAGTATGCTAATGGGGGATGTAATGGGTGTATATGGACATTACATAGTATGACATAACTTCATATACACATTAACAGACACATAACAGGCAGACACACGTCTGAGAGACCTGGGTCTATCACTGCTAACTAACTTGACCGTGTGTCTAATGTGTCACAGCTAGGTTGCACACAGAACTTGCATAACTGGCCTGGATTGTGGTATCAGTTACCTGTATGGTTGATGGTGACAGTGGTAACCATAACATGATACATGGGACATGTACCGGGTGTACTTTGGTGTAATGACATTGTACACAGCACCCACATCCCCCAGTGGATATTGTACTCCCTGAAATCCATGATGACACTCTGACATACCCACCATCACACATTGACCATGACTGTGATACAACTCATTGTAGATCCCAACAGTGATACTACAGGGATATGCATCTAATGCACATGCAACATGCAGAGTAGGGTATTGCATTGTCATGCCTCACCTATGGGTAGCAACAACACTATCTGTACTAGTGTTTGGCAATGGATATTGTAATAGGTGTATGTGGCCTCGGAATGCTGTACCCTACAGATATGTGGACATGCACACATACACACACTTGCCAGAACACAATGGGTATCCCATGCCTATCAACCCATTTGTACAACACTGTTGTGCTGGTACTGCAAAGCTTGTTTAGCCAGTATGGAGAGGAGCTTAACAGGGTACATGTAATGTCCCATACAGCAGCAGCCACAACTGACTATGGCAATGGGTGTTGTGGTGGTTGTAAAGGCCTCATGGAATTCCCAAGTACAGGTCTGCTAACACACAGACACTGCTATACTCAGTCATGCACACATACACATGTGTCAGTACTGGGGTGCATCGCTGCTAGTGGCCATAGCTGTGTACTTAGCTATTGTCCAAGGAGAGATGGATTGTGTAGAGGTTGTGTGTACAGTGGTATCCTGCCACCTGTCATGTGGCAGCAGGCAATCTATCAACAGACACTAATGTGGTAACTATCAGGGTGAGAGTGACATGCATCAGCCAATCCTTCAGGTGCCTCCTGAACATAGCTACTGAGGTGATCAAGTTGACATGTATGAAAAATGCATTATAACATATGGTTAGTGTCTGTGATAGAGACCTGTACCCAAGCATGTTATGTTGACTGTGGTAGTGTAGTGGAGGTACCTGTGGCATGTGGTGCATATAGGGTGTTATCTCCAATATGTGCCAGTTCTTACACAGCTGGGCAGACATGTCAGTGTCAATCAAGCTTAGGATGCCTGTACAAATCCCAGTGGGATACCTGCCATCTGCACATCTGTACAGGGACTGACAGTCATCAGCCTGGCAAGTAGCTATGCAGTAGGATGAATGTATTGACAGACAGATGTTTGACAACAATATGTATGCCATAACTACATGTCAGGAGCCCTCACTATCATGTGCTGTACAGACGGTAGTCTACAGTTACATTCCACATGTAGGATCATTACCCAGTAAGGGTTATATTCTGTGACACAGCTCACACACCAGGGTTACAACATGGAGGCCTCAGAGTCCAGCTATGCCTGCAGGTGTGCCCTGTTGTCAGTACTACATTTAGCACTCTACTCTTGCCTGAGTAAGCACTGTCAACAGTAGTACTGCCATGATACACTACATGCCAGTGTGACAGCACATTCCCTGGTCTACTACCTCTGTATGTAACATATTCACATGGATAACAGTGCTGTACAGGCCTCATATCCATCTGTGTCCCACACATGACACTCACACTCCTTGCTACTGCAATGACAGCACATAGGTGCATTTATTGTACATGGCATTACATACATTTATTACAGATGTCATTACCCTGCTATGTTATCAGACTGGGTGATGTGAAATGGTTAGCAGGGCTAAGCCATGCTTAGCAGGTATCAACATTGCTGCAATATAACAGCTAAGCTGATTTGCGCACTGGTAAGCGAAGCCTACACTGGGTAAGTACCTGTATGTTTACCCATAGCTTAGCACCACTGTGGGCAATATGCAGGGTACTACCCACATAGCAGTTGTTGCCTAGGAAAGTGTGTTTGTGTATGAGACATGGGTTGAGAGTGTTCTCTGTGTGTTACATGGGTTGCTTACTGTGTTCACCAGGCCTTGACATCACATGTAGGGGTATGGATTGCCACCCCAGCCTCTCAGCTATTTCACATCTATTATACTTGTAAGGTGGACACTGTGACATATCATAGGGCCACCATATAAGAAATTTACAAAACCCACTCCACGATGAGTCCAGTTGTTACACACTCACAGCCCCCTCCACACAGGATACAAATGACAAACACAGACACACACACACACCTGCCATGTCTGGGATTAGAACTCCTACCTACCTAGTTTATTACACTACAGCAGTATGTAGTTATATGATGCACCATGGAGATTAATGGAGTATTCCTTCCCCAAAGGTGTATTTCACAGGGAATGAAATCAACAGGTTTGCCAAAGTAGGGCATTTGAATAGTAATGAGTGTGACTAACCTAAAAAGCATTGCTCCCTACACAGACATAGAAACACACACACAAACATCCACACTTGCCATGTGTGGGCATAGAACCCCTACCAAAGTACTATATCACACTACAGATTGCACTGTTATAGGACACGCCACAGAGATTACTGGGTTACACTTCACCCAAAGGTGTATTTCACAGTGAATGACATCAGCAGCCTTGCCAAAGTAAGGCATTTGAATTGTAGTGAGTGTGATTAGCCTAAAATGCATTCCACCCTAAACAAAGAAACGCACACACAAACATCCACACTTGCCATGTGTGGGACTAGAAACCCTACCAAAGTACTATATTACACTATGGCATTACTCTGTTATAGGACTCACCACAGAGATTACTGAGCACCATTTTTCCCAAAGGTGTATTCCACAGTGAATGACTTCAGCAGCCTTGCCAAAGTAGGGCATTTGAATTGTACTGAGTGTGACTAGCCTAAAAATCATTGCTCCCTACACAGATAGACACACACACACACACACACACACACACACACACACACACACACACACACACACACACACACACACAAACATCCATACTTGTCATGTGTGGGACTAGAACCCCTACCAAAGTCCTATATCACACTATGGCATTATGCTGTTATAGGACACACCACAGAAATTATGAGGCTACACTTTTCCCAAAGGTGTATTTCATGGTGAATGACATCAACAGCCTTGCCAAAGTGGGGCATTTGAATTATAATGTGTGTGTGACTAGCCTAAAAATCATTGCTCCCTACACAGAGACACACAGACAGTTATCATGTCTGGGATTAGAACTCATTTGTAACTAGTTTATCACAATACAGCATTAAGCAGTTATAGGTTGTGCCATGGTGATTATTGGGCTACACCTTTCCCAAAGGTGTATTCCACAGTGAATGACATCAGCAGCCTTGCCAAAGTAGGGCATTTGAATTGTAGTGAGTGCGACTAACCTAAAAAGCATTGCTCCCTACACAGAGACAGACAAACATCCACACTTGCCATGTGTGGGACTAAAACCTCTACCAAAGTATTACATCATACTACAACATTACACTGTTATAGTATGCACCACAAAGATTACGGGGCTACACTTTTCCCAAAGGTGTATTTCACAGGGAATGACATCAGCAGTCTTGCCAAAGTGGGGGCATTTGAATTGCAGTGTGTGTGACTAGCCTAAAAAGCAGTGCTCCCTACACAGAGACACACACACACACACACACACACAGTTACCATGTGTGGGATTAGAACTCCTACCTAACTAGTTTATCACACTACAGCATTACACAGTTATAGGACACACCACAGACATTACTGAGCTACACTTTTCCCAAAGATGTATTCCACAGTGAATGACATCAGCATCCTTGCCAAAGTAGGGCATTTGAATTGTAGTGAGTGTGACTAGGCTAAAAAGCATTGATCTCTACACAGACACACACACATACACTTGCCATGTCTTGGATTAGAACTCCTACCTAACTAGTATATCACACTACAGCATTTTGCAGTTATAGGACACATCACACAGATTACTGGGCTTCACTTTTCTCAAAGGTGTATTTCACAGTGAATGACATTAGTAGCCTTGACAAAGTGGGGCATTTGAATTGTAGTGAGTGTGACTAGCCTAAAAAACATTGCTCCCTACACAGACAGAGACACACACACACTTGCCATGTCTGGGATTAGAACTCCTACCTAATCAGTTTATCACACTACAGCATTACACAGTTTTAGGATGCGCCACAGAGATTACTGGGTTCCTCCATTTCCAAAGGTGTATTTCAAAGTGGATGACATCAGCAGGCTTGTCGCAGTAGGGCTATGGGGAGGGCAGTGTGTCTTCATAGGCCATAACCCATTCATCTAGAGGTTGACACATCACATGCAGGCACATGCAGGGTTATATTCCACAAGTATGTGTATACAGCTGCTAGATGACTACTGCCTTGTACAGTCATGTTGCACAGCTAGCACTTGCACCACATAGTCTGTAATGCTGATGGATACCAGTGGCTAATTTCTACAGTGAGTGACACTTACACATCATGTGGTTGTAGCCATTTGGCTGCATGCTGGGTGGGACTGCCATCATGATGGGTGGCTCTTTGTCAGAGTCACACTATTCCACTCATCTATGTATGTCTACTTTTGACATATTATAGTGTGTTGTCCTTGGCTATATGTCTGTATTCCTATCCAATGTGTATGCAAAGCATGACTGGTGCATACTGAGGAGTGTATGCACTAACATCTGCAACTGTCAAATATGTATGGTCCACTGTTGTTTGCAGACATTCATTTGTTTAAGTGTGTGAGCATGCCCAGTATGACCTTTTAGTATATTGTTGTCAGACATTGCCTTCATTTCTCTAAGTGTGTGAGCATGCCCAGCATGCCCCTCTGTATTGAATGTGTGAATCCATTCCAGGTAGTTTGTACTCCACTGCAGACCTTTGTGTTATACACCTATAGGTAGCAAACTGCTTCTGCAGGGTATCCATAGATCATTTGGCAATATGTGGTCAAACTGTGCAAGGGATAGTGTGCACTATAGGTGATTGTGTCTGTGCTGCTTCTGCTACATGGTACTGGTGTTAGCAGAGATATTCACACATGTGTACTGTTATGCACTGTGATGTTTTATGTCCTCAAGTACTGTCAGGTGGTCATTCTTGCTCACAGTGATGTCCTGGGGAACAAGCGTGAATGCAGCTGTGTCTGGTATTGTGGACAAATGCCTACATATTCATGGAAAGTTATGCCATACTGGAGGGGGAGCTGCAGACACTTACTGCTGGGTCTGTGTATCTGGTTCAGCACCTTGGTACAGTGCTGACAGAGGATCCCTTACTTGTACATCCATCGACATGACAGTATGGCCTTATCTTGCTGTGGCAATACCTCACAGCTGTACAGATTCACACAGGTTACCCAGAGGCAAGGGCCATAAGTCGGGACATTGCCCCTATTGTAGTGTACAGGCAGGTTTATAGCCCCCCATGTATGTGTTTGCAGCAAGGGATAGTGTGTGTACATGGCTGCATGTTGGACTTTGCACATTCCATGCTGCCCATGCCCCCACCCCCCTCTATTATTCTATCCTATTCCATACATTATGCATACATTCTCTGATACTTTCCCTAAGGTTATCACCTCATCACAGCTGTGTTTTTGTGTTGGTCCACAGTTCATGCAGTGGGACATGGTGGACATGTTACTGTTGTTTGTCCACATGGCCTTGCATATGGCTTATGTGGAGTGTGTTATGTTGTTATTTGGGTGTGCATGACATAACATACATTGGCAGTACATGTGAGACGCAGGCCTTTGGCAGAGGCCTGTAGGCCATTTGTTGGTGTTGCGGGCCAGCTGTGGCAGGCCATTGCATTCTGTCAGTCCTACAGTCCCAGACAGCCATACAGTATATTCCCCTGGGGTGACAGGGTAGGTGTGCCAGGTGTTCATGCCAATACTTTGTATCAATATTGATCAAGTGGTGTGGATGCTGGCAGGGTGCTACCTACAGCTACAGACACACTTACATGGGACACCTGCACTGCATGCTACATTCTTTCACTATTGCCATATACAGTTGGGGGTCCTATTGTACCTATTCCCAACAGCAGAGATGTGACCAGAGAGGTACCTGTGGGTGGTATTTGGGTGAGCTGGGCGCATGTGTGTGATGGACACTACTCACATCTGATGCACAGAAATGCATGGGGCATTCCAGTTTTTCTGGCATGCGAAAATACATCAGTTGGAGCTTTTCTCCCCGGGCCTCCTCTGAAAAAGAGCTCTTCAGCTCAATCAGACAATCCTGGTCAACAAATGTAAAATAAAATAAATAATAAATAATACATCAGTCCTATCATCTTTGTGATCTGCAAGTGTTCGGGCAGATGACACTGGTATTCCCTATTGCAAGCCCAGATAATGTGATGCATGCCTGTATGTACATTTCCAAGAGTGTGTCCATTTCACAGTTACACATTATATACTGTATGTCTGGGGTACTTTCCCCTGTGTACTGCTTGTATGTCTAGCCTATCAGCCATGCCATGTCAATCTTTCAGATGGTGACACATATTACCTCCATACATTTACATTGACTTACTGCTAGCATGTATTATAGTGGTGGGAATTGTCTTTGGCACTGCAATTGTGAGGACTTGACTCTGTCATCAGCAGTAGTGGGCAGTGTCCACCACGTCATACCTCAATATGCATACATACTGACCACTCTCACACAATATGAAACACACACCAACCTAACACACACAGCATATTGTACAAATGCTACAATCTATACTGCTACCTTAGCCACCGCTAGGCATCTGTGCTCCACTGGTATTATACCTACACATACATGTTACTACATTTCTACATAGGATTGGGGGGCACACCTGACTGTTACTACATGTCTACATAGGACATGGGGGACACTCCTGACTGTTTCTACATTGCTACACAGGATTGGGGGCACACTTGACTGTTACTACATTTCTAAATAGGATTGGAGGGTACACCTGACTATTACTACATGTCTAAGTTGGGTTGGGGGGTACACCTGACTGTTACTACATGTCAACATAGGATTGGGGGGCACACCTGACTGTTACTACATTTCTACATAGGATTGGGGGGCACACCTGACTGTTAATACTGTCTACATAGGATACGGGGGGCATACATGACTGTTTCTACATTGCTATACAGGATTGGGGGGGTGCACTTGACTGTTACTACATGTCTCCATAGGATTGCAGGGGCACACCTGACTGTTACTACATTTCTACATAGGATTGGGGGGGCACACCTGACTGTTACTACATGTCTACATAGGCTATGAGGGGGGGCACACCTGGCTGTTTCTACATTGCTACACAGGATTGGGGGGCACACCTGACACTTGTACACATTTGCTATGACTGTACTGATATGTCAGGTATTCCATTTCATTCTGTTTTCTAACCTATCATGCTGACTAGAGGCATGTCAGTAATACAGGTCTTACGTTTGATTGACCCACATATTAGTTTCTGACTTTCTACCCTTCAGAACTAACATTCCACTGCCTGACCTGATGTAGTCTGTCTGTGTAAGCCTGGGGGGAAGGTTACCCATAGGCATCATTCAGTGGCCTTAGCACAGCCTTTGTTTGTGTTTGTCTACACCTGTCCTGCTGGCTGTGACTGTTGTTGGGTATGTGAATCTCCCTGACTGGCATGTGTGTGTCATCTGGACACACATGTGGGCCAGCACATATTCTGCAGTTGGTTTTGTTACCATGTGTAGTACTGGCTACTATGGTGACACCCGTATTTGTTACAGATCTCATGCACCCACTATAGGTGTCTACTATCTGCTGGCATCCCATTCAGCCACCAGATTCCCTTGCATGCTCACATCCAAATCATAGATACAGGTAACAACACATACTACTACATTCGGCAATTGGTAAGTTGAGTGACTTACCTTGTGGGTATGCCAGTATTGAGGATGGTGCTGAAGGGCTGACTATGTCGGATGCACATAGTACGCTCACTACACATGGTTGAGCATAGGTAGTGTCATGTTTGGCATCTTTTTTACTGTATGTGTGATTCAGAGAGAGGTGTCATTCCCTGGGTCCCTTCTGTGTCAGTGTATGTGCTATGCATTGCCTCTTTGCCAAGGCCAGGCATACTAGGCACACCTCCTTCTGCCTACTGGGGCAGGCTCAGATTGTTCCTCTTCCAAGTCATTCTGTGCCTGTGCAGGCCTTGGTAATGGTGGGGGGCTGTGTGCCCCTGCCCAGAGCTGTTCCTGCTGCAGCTGTTTCTGCAGGATCATATTGTGCAGCATGGCACTTACTTTGACAATTTGAGTACATGTAGCTGGTGAGTACTGCAAGGCTCCACCGATGTGTCTAGGCACCGGAACCATGACTTGAGCATCCCAAACACACACTCTAATTCTGGTCTTTGCATGTGCCTCATTATGGAGTTCTTGTTCAGGTGTGTGTGCATTTCTGATGAGTGTCATCAGCCACAACTCCAGTGCATACCCAGTATCCCCCACTAGGTGACCGTAAGGGATGTCCCCATTGGTAAATCTCTGGTACAGCTGTGTCAGATGCCAGATGTGGGAATCGTGATAGCTTCCAGGGCAGCCAGCAGACGCATTTATTATTATGCCCTGGGCATTGCACATGACCTGGCAGTTGATAGAGGGGAAGCCCTTGTGGTTGATGTAGACCCTACCCCACTCACTGGGTGGTGCTTTGATGTGTATGTGCATGCAGTCTATAGCACCCACTACCTCAGGATATTCTGCTGTTTGGTGGAACAGATGCATATTGCTGGCCAACACCTCACGGGTGTTGGGGAAATATACCTACTCACCGGCATGTGCTGACATGACATCCAGGAACTGGTGGAGTAACCTGTATGCTGAAGCTTGTGAGATCCTCATGATATCCCCAGTTGGCCTTTGGAAGGTACTTGTAGCTAGTATTCTTAGGCCTACACATACCTTGGTATCCACTGGGATGGGTTCCAATCTGTTAGTTCTGTGTGGGAGGCGTGGCCAGCACATCTCAACAATTTGCTGTAGGAGGTCCCGGTCCACCCTACAGTGCTCCACTATCTCCAGCTCATGTAGCCCCTGGTAGGTTACCCTGGGTCTGTACACTCTTCTCCGTCTCCTCACTGTGGGTTGGTCAACAGCATTCACATCCTCACCACCCTCAGCCTCTTCCACATGTTGTATGATAGCTATTGCAGCCCCTATCATTTTGTTGTTTTTTTTTTGTTAAAAGTCCCCCCGCTTGTATACACTGGTGGTGTAGAGTATGTGGGAAAAACCAGAGGGAAAAGTGTTTGCATAGTTTATAGTAGTGTTCTGGGTTGGGCTGGCCTGGTGTGCTGCCTGTGTAATTGGCTGATTCTGATACATTTCACCTGCCAGCTATGCTAATTCTCCTAGATTACCTTCCTACTGCTGTTTTCCCTTCCCATTGTCTTACTGTTTAAGCCCGGGGGGCGCACCATGCAAACACAATGCTCAAATGTGCACAGAGCTGCTATTTCCTGGTTTACTTTTTTTTTCCCCTTTAAAACCTGGTGCACGGCACACACACCCACTTAGGCAATGTAAAGACGACTAGGCAGCCTCAGACACACCCCCTGCTTAGCTCTGCTAAGCTAAGGGCAAACCCGAGCCAAAGGGCTCCAATCTGCTTACACTATGCCTGACACACACCACTATGATGTCAGCTAACTTCTGGGCTTGCACCTAGCTATTCCTGCTCTTAACTGTTGGGTGCTGACTAGCATGCAGGGTAAATCTGGGATTCAGTATCATTCCCCTTATTTGCATAGCATTGCCTGCTGATGCATAGTTACAGGTCCCACACTGAGCCTCCCCCCTTAGCAACCACTATTCACTGGCCATGTTGTCTTCTGCCTACCATTGAGTATAATGGAAAAAAATAGTGATTTTGGTTAGAATGCTTACTTTAGGTTTTTTTCTTATTTTTCGCCCGATCCCGTTTGTGTGCCGCTGCCCTATGCTTAAACAGCCGAGATCGGCTAAAAAAAATAAAAGTTGATTTTTTTTTTTTGCAATTGTTTTCCATGCCAATGGCCTCATATTTGGCCATTGGCATGCTTTCTACATAATATCCACCCTTTATTTGGAGCTGTCATGGCTCCATTTTATAGTTTTATAGTTTGCAGAAATGTACTCCGTTACTGGCGAAGTACATTTCTGCAGATTACACTAGTCCTGAACGACCTGCTTCCAGTTTCCTGGATCACAAATTCACCTCATTTGCATAGATTCCTCCTGCAAATAGGGTAATTTGCATACAGGGGCAGAGTCTGTGCAGAACTAGTGCAGGACCGCTCTATAGCTTATTCCTGGATCGCACTCCTGCACTAGTCCTGCCCACCGTGCAGGGCTTGCTGAATCCAGGGGTTAATCTTTTGCATTAATTGAAGAAATGTGGCCATTGCATTAGAATTTCTTTACATAAATATGACAATCAGAAATGACATATAGATTATTAATTAGCAATGTACTGAGATAAAGTGATATAACAGGATCAGTACAGCAGGGTATTTGCTATATTGTGTTATAGAAGAAATGTAGATTGAATACTAGATTACCATTAATTTTCTACTGAAACCAAGTTTAAAATCAGCCTCTTCTGTATTATGGTTTCTCTCTCTGTCTCTCTCTGTCTCTCTTTTCTTATTCTCTCCAAATGTTTAGGGTTGATAAAACCAGAAGAGGAGTGGATCCAATTCTTAAGTTGGAGCATAGGTCAGTTCATTAAAAAAAAATTGCTTCAGTCTTTAAAGTTTGTTAAGAGCATGGGTGGTGTTAGATGGGGATACACATGAATATGTGCCCCCATCCTTGAAATTGTGATTCCTCCATGTGACCCAGTCCCCTAGAATACTAAATATTAAACTAAAGAAAATAAATCTCCACACAAGCACAGTTGCACCTGTTCAACTCAACTGTTCCCCTCAACATTATGACAGTTCACACAAGCACAGTAAACAGAGCAGGTCTTTAGAAACAAACTGGGAGAATAAGCGCAAACTTCACAGTTTTGAGAAGAGAAGTGAGTGTAAGACCAGACTTCACTTTTGAGAAGTGTGTGTGTGTGTGTGTGTGTGTGTGTGTGTGTGTGTGTGTGTGTGTGTGTGTGTGTGTGTGTGTGTGTGTGTGTGCATGTGCATGTGTGCATGCGTGCATGCGTGCATGTGTGTGTGTGTGTGTGTGTGTGTGTGTGTGTGTGTGTGTGTGTGTGTGTGTGTGTGTGTGTGTGTGTGTGTGTGTGAAATGCCCCAGTTATTAGAGAGTGTTAGCTAAAAGTGAGCGCAGTCTGGTTAAATGACTTGCTCAGAGTCACAGAGTAGGCAAATCTTAAAGTAGAAAGAATTAAACCCTGTACCATTAATGACAGAAGACAGCTCAGTCCTCCATTAACATTTCTTTGGTGGGGGTGGTAAATTTATGTTCCTACAACACCTGTTGTTGTTCTGCTAATCGTTTAAGTGAATTAGAGTTGTCTAAGATTTAAACCTCTGAGCTGTTAACAAGCTGCTTCCTGTAGTGAAAAATACAGGGTTTGAATCCTCCCACCTCCATTTGCCTACAGTGTGACTATGAACAAGTCACTTCACTAGACAGTGCTCCTGGACTGCCTGTGAAAAGGGACACTTGCATGCAGTGAGATGTCCCAAATTGTTAGCAAATGTATTGCACATTTTTTTCAGTTCCTGCACCCTTCAAGTAGCTACCAATTAGTGCTTTACTATATGCTGTTTGACTATGAATCCCAGCATATATTTCAGTTTAATGGGTTACTAGATGCATTTTCAAAAAAAGCAAGTTTCAAGGGAACAGGAGTTTACTGTTACTCAGGAAAAGTCTGTTTTCAATGTGATAGTATTTTGTTTAGCAAATTGCTGTCAATGTTTTTGTTTTTAAATGTGTAACAACAGTTTTAAATTAAATAAAGATCTCTAAAACCATTTTAAAAGTAGAAAAGAAAATAGCATGCCACACTGGCAGGTTTGGACAGTGTTTTACGATAAGTGGAGAAATACAGCCAAGTTATAGGATATTGGCATGGCTGGGCAGGGGGCAGTCCATTTCCCTGCCTAGGGCCCCGTTTGACCAGGATCCATCTCTGATCCCATGTGTGTTCTTTTTGAAGAATGGCTATGCTCTTTGTACCTGCAGCACATACATAGCATCTCCCCAATCTAGCAGAGTTGTCAGGTTGTTGCATTGGGTCTGCATAGGAGCAAATCACTGTGAATGTACATGACTACTGTCTGGTATAACCTCAATTCCTAAAGTGCAAAACATGCATGATGTTGAAACACATCCTAGAAAGCCAGAGACCTGTGGTTTCCATATGCAGACTGCCATCTTTAGATGGCCTCCACACAGAGTAGTGTAGTCCTTTTCAAAAAATATCTCAAACCTGTCATATAATTTTGTTGGATAGCTGTGGTCAACACATCTATGTTTATTTTTTCTCAGTCCATCACAGTCATGAGATGCAGGATGTATAGGATCATAGGCGGTTACTAGGCTAATGGCCCTGGGGCCCTTACAAGCCTAGCAAAGAGTTTATCCCCCAAAAAAGAAACCTCAGTCAGCACATGTTGCCCCTGTCAGTGGGGGACAAAGGTGGAACCCCTGGGACAAATATGTAGTTTCCCACCCACTTGTCAAGGTTATGCTTGAAGAGGGTCAGCGAGGTACTCTGATTGACATGCATGGGAAGTCAATTCCAGAGACGGGGCATTCTCTGGGAGACAAACCTGTCCCTCCAACAGGTTTTGTTGATGTCACATATTAGATTTAGGCCTATCGAGTGGGTAATGCACAAGGAGTTAGACTTATGGGAATGGAACATCTCTAGTAGGGCAGGGTCTGATATTGCCTTGTAGGTGAGACACAGATCACCTCTGAGCAATCTGTATGATACCGAGTAAAGTGATAGTGATTTGAGCCTGTCCACATAGGACAGGTGTTGGAGGTCATGAATTCTCTTTGTGAGGCATTTCTGTGGCCTTTCCATTTGATGCAAGTGTTTGGAGAGGTACATACCAAATGGGGTATTATAGTCAATTATGGGTCTAATGAGGGAGGAGTACAGAGAGGTAATAACATCTTTTTTTCTGGATGCAATCACTTTACTTATGAGATGAACCAAGTAAAAGGCTTTTCTGACCACTGCTGCCACATGATGGTCAAATGTGAGATTGTTGTCAACCTGAGTACCCAGGTCTCTCACCACAGGTTGTGTGCTTAGGGAGTTGCCATTAATGTGGTAATCAGTAGGGGCCATGTTTTTGCCGAATGATATGATAATATTTTTTTTGCATTTAACTTAAGGCCATTACTTTAGCATCAGTTATTTGTAGCTGTGAGACCCTCTTGCAGTATGTTAACGTCATTTGGGGAGTCAATGACTTACAGTCATCCGCAAACTTGGTCAGCCATAGGCTCTTTGTCTTTGCTTGGACCTCTGAAAAGTAGATACCAAACAGTAGGGGTCCCAGGACAGATCCCTGGGGAACACCATTAGAGACAGGTCTGTTGTCGGAGGTGGTGGCACCTATTTTGACCTTGTGTGTGCTATCTGTGAGCCAGTTGGCCACCCATCTGACAAGATAGGGATTAACACTGAGTTGTGTTAGCTTTTCGATGATGCCTAAGTAGGGGATTGTGTCAAAGGCCTTGGCCAGGTCAAGGTAAGCTGTATGTACTGGCTTTCCCTCAACCAGGTCCTTGGTAGCAGTCTCAAAGAAGTCAACCAGGTTCAATAGGCAAGATCTGACCCTGAGAAATCCGAATTGGGTGGGGTTGAGTGTTTGGAGATTGCCTATGTCCTTGTTTATGAGAGCCATAATAATACACTCCATGGCTTTACAGATCAGACTTGTCAAGCTAATGAGGCAATAGTTTCCTCGGTCAGTAGTGGCACCACCTTTGTGCAAGGGGATGACAATGGTGATTCTCCACTCTGCTGGAATGAAGCCTTTAATTAGGCTGTGGTTGAATAGGGTGCTCAATGGCAAAGTTAGTTCTTGCTGAAGATGGTGCAGAATACAGCCTGGGATATTATCAGCTCCCATGGAAGCTGTGTTCTTTGCTTTGGATAGGGCCTTTAACACTTGATCTATGAGATGTGAGGCATGGGAGAAGTATTGGGGATGTCAACTGGGCCTTTGGGGGGTGATAAGGGAGTGAAGTTTGCACTGAACCTATCAGCCAGCAGGTTGGCTAAGTCAGCAAGATCAGTGTAAGTGGTACCATTAAGTACTTATTCAGAACAAACTTGGGCTTTGCCATGGATGTTCCTAATGTAACTAAAGGATGTGTGGTTTCCCTTTGCTTCAGAGACTAGTTTCAACTCATAATTGGCTTTGGAGTTTTTCACTAGTGATCTAATTTGCTTATTAAGGTGCAGGAGGGAGATTTTCTGATTTGTGATTTGTTCCTTTTTACCCATGAACAACAGTTTTTTTCCTTTTGTTGTAAAGCCTGTTGATAGAGGATGTCCACCAGACAGGTCTGTGTTTCCTTGGGGAACAGGTTTTAGTTCTGTTGGGTATGGCTGAGTCCATGCAGTTGTACAGGTGCTTATATATTGCACTGGCATACTGTTCAGCATAGTTGTCTGCATCCTCTCAGGGGGGCAGTGGTGTGAAGCTGCTGATACCCTCCCTTAGGAGGGTGTAGTCAGCTTTTGAGAAGTTTTTTAGCCTGGTTATGGCTGGGGAGGGGTTGGGTGGGATTGGGTCACATATCTGTGTATTTATTCCTGCTCAATATCTGAACTGTTTGGCTGGCTGCTATCTACCTGCAATCAGCTGAAGTACAAGCTGAGTTAAATATACTTTGTTCTGCACTTACACTGTTTTACTGATAGTATGGCATTGTATGTATGGGCGGCACAGTGGTGCAGTGGTTAACATTGTCACCTCACAGCAAGAGGTTCTCTCTGATTCTCGGCGGCTAGTGCCTTCTGTGTGAGTTTGCATGTTCCCTGTGTTGTGTGTTTTTTTGGGTTTCCCTCTGCTGCTCCTCCCATTCTCCAAAGAGCATCATGGATCATTTCTCCCGGGCCTCTCCGCGAAACAGGCTCTCCGCTGAAAACCGGTTCGGGTTTTCGGTCAACAAATGATAAATAAAATAAAATAAATTTATTTGTTTCATTGAGTATTAATTGAATATTGTGGTCTCTCCATTTCTCTGCAGTTATTTGCTAGAGGTTTAGCCACCTGGCTTCATTGGGGGTAGTTGTTGTGTCACTTCTTTGATATTTAGTTTTTAACTCTTAGCCTAGAGGGTTTCTCCTTGCCTCATAAGTGGTAGTCAGATATCTGTGTATTTATTTCTACTCAATATCTGAGCTGTTTGGCTGGCTGCCTTATCCCAGCCTGTACTTTTACAGGACAGGAGTCAAACATTTCACTACATAGTTACACCACTGCTGCAGTTACACCACTGCCACAGAAAAAAAATGTGTCAGCAGCACTTTGTCTCACAGTGCTGCAACTCATGGAAGCATCTATTCACATGGTCCTCAATGTGCAATGTCATATGAAGTCTAATGGTGGGTAGTCAAGGTTTCATTGAATCAGTTACTACATGCTGTGTGCCCACATATTAGTACCGCCTCACAGTGGAGGATCACCTCAAAAAGGGCCTTTGTGAGTTCCACTTTGCATTGAAACAGACATGTCCATTGCCATACCCCAGCTCTGATGTTTATTGCAGAAGCAAGTGCATACAGAGAGGTGTGGGCTGTCAACATTTAGCTATCATAAATACATGTATACATACACAGGCCTCCTTGCACATTGATGTTATGGAAATGTGAATTGTACTTATGACCTTACAGTCCTTTCAAGATACCTTCCTAATGACTACTGCTGGTATGCACTTTGATAACAAGCTATTGGATTTGTTCTGGCCCACAAAGGTGTAACTTCACTTATAGCCTATGTGCCAGGAATCCCACTAGAATGTGGTAATACATTTTGTGGTATTGTGAGATAACTTTCCCTATCCAATTCAAAATGCATGGATTTCTTCCCCCTTCTACCTCTCTCATGTGATTATCCAAAGATGCAGACATCCAGGGTTAGAACAAAGGTCTCCCATACACTTATGTACTATTTCATCCTAGATTTCTCAATTCAACTAGGATGCTTAAGTCAAGGCCTTGAGTATTCACATAGCAAAATATTGTTTCAGGCATGTGTTACAACCTAACTTTGTCCCACCTTCTGGATATACCTTTAGGCTTAAGGAAAAATGGAGGATATAATCACAACCATCTGTAAAGCATTACCAGTACCATCATTGCCAAATGTATAACCAAATGCTGAATATGCGTCTGGTTACAGACATATATAGTCCATATATACACAGGGAGGTCACAATACCAAACTTCAGCATACAGATGCAATGCCAGGGAAACATGGCAAGGTAAGATGGCTCACTCTTTTATGTAGTACCTAGTCAGGGCTGACATTATTTTACAGCTGCAGTCTCATCCATATGGGACTAGGTAAGCCAGTATATGGAATTGGTATGCGCTCATCATTAATTAACGGGAATGCATCCACCATGATGACCTGACAAGAAAAAACAACACCCTTCCCTTAGGCATCACTCTAAAGCTGCAGCACTTTTATCAAAGGTGTCTTCCTTCTGTGGCTTCTTGTTAAATACCCTGTTTCTCTGCAGAATGTATACAGTCTAGTGGAACAAGTAAATCTGTCTTCTGTGGCTTCCTGTTAAATGTCATGCTCCTCTGGGGAATGCATATAGTCTACTGAAAGAAATGCAACAACGTTGAGAGACAACTAATGCTGTAGATCTCATTTGTTTTGTGGCATACAATGTTGGGGGTGACTATTGCATCCTACATGGGTATATCTGAACTATATAATGAAAACACAATATTCATGGGTCTTATAACATGCTGCAGGTAAAATGGGGACTGTATGCTTTATTTACATAGGAACATAGAACAATACCAGGCAAGTGGTCATGGGCACCATAAGATGCCTGGCCATATACACAATTAAGAAGACAAATTTAAAAGTTTTTGCCTGTCCACTCTTCATATGTCTATGAGAGCACATATCCTTTCTGACTTCCTTTGCAATACAGGTGAATACAAATGTAATCATCACTTTCCCAGTATGCCTTCCAAATCACGCTGACAGGGAATGATTTTTAGAGTGCATGGCTGTTCATAGGCATATCAACTTTTAGGTGGACAAATATAAAGCCAGCAGAGAGAAGTCTTATACATGCATGTGTCAGCTTGTATTTGCTCCTTACCAGTGATATTTTACCCTATAGGTGTTATCTACATTTCTGTTAGCTATGTAACTCCAGTGTTTTTGTTACTGTGGTACACAGTAGTACATGTGATTTATGCAGTGTGCATTGGTAGCTTACTATATATATATATATATATATATATATATATATATATATATATATATATATATATATATATATATATTTATATGGCCTATATTAAATTACTAAATCAGCGAATGCTTAAAATAGTGAACGCTGAGTTATCAACCCTTTAAGAGCGAAAGCTGACAATCCTGAAGACATGGAAGAGCGATTTTTTTCCCAGGGAAAAAAAATCGCTGGGCCATTTTCGGGACTTTGCCAATTCCTCCACTGTGGTGTGATCTCAGAGTTGGTATATTTAAGTAAGGGGGTGTGGGGTGTGGGGGGTGAAGCCCACCACTTTATTTTGTGTTTTGAACTTTTTTTTTTTGTGGAACAGCGATTTTTTTTCCCATGGGAAAAAAATGCTGTTCCGTGTCTTCGAGAGTGTCAGCTTTCACTCTTAAAGGGTCAATAAATCAGCGTTTGCTATTTTAAGCGTTCACTGATTTAACATAGACCATATATATATATATATATATATATATATATATATATATATATATATATATATATATATATATATACATATATATATATATATATATATTATATATGTGTATAGAGTGGGAAAGAGAGATCTATTATTTACAGCAGATCTATGGGAACACACTTAGATCAACAAAAACATTTTGACACACTACAGCACATCCTCTGAGGCTAATCCTTGGAATATGCAATGCAAAATAAAGTGTTTGTTGTGGGGGTCCAGCTAAACACCCACACCCTCTGCTAATTATATATATTAACTCCGAGATCAAAAATATCCCCCTACCCTGGGGATTGTTGATCCCACACATCTGTCAACCATCAGTAATAGAGTTGCTTGCTACTGAGATTTGTCTGCATACATCAACTGGACATAAGCTGATTTAAGTATATTTCCTGCATTTTATTGTGGTTTTATAATTTGGACTGATTCCTCAGATCTAGCTCTGTTGAAACTGTTTTGTGTGTATCTCTGAAGCTCTGCACTAGTTGCTAAACTGCTTTGAAATTCCTTTAAGTGTTAATTAGCTTGGGGGGTTTCTGATAACATTAAAACCTGTGTTGGTTACACTTCTTGTAGTCATTTTAAACAGAGTTCCTTGCTACTGAGATTTGTCTGCATACATCAACTGGACATAAGCAGATTTAAGTATATTTCCTGCATTTTATTATGGTTTTATAATTTGGACTGATTCCTCAGATCTGGCTCTGTTGAAACTGTCTTGTGTGTATCTCTGAAGCTCTGCACTAGTTGCTAAACTGCTTTGAAATTCCTTTAAGTGTTAATTAGCTTGGGGGGGGTTCTGATAACATTAAAACCTGTGTTGGTTACACTTCTTGTAGTCATTTTAAACAGAGTTGCTTGCTACTGTGATTTGTCTGCATACATCAACTGGACATAAGCTGATTTAAGTATATTTCCTGCATTTTATTGTGGTTTTATAATTTGGACTGATTCCTCAGATCTAGCTCTGTTGAAACTGTCTTGTGTGTATCTCTGAAGCTCTGCACTAGTTGCTAAACTGCTTTGAAATTCCTTTAAGTGTTAATTAGCTTGGGGGGGTTTCTGATAACATTAAAACCTGTGTTGGTTACATTTCTTGTAATCATTTTAAATAGAGTTGCTTGCTACTGAGATTTGTCTGCATACATCAACTGGACATAAGCTGATTTAAGTATATTTCCTGCATTTTATTGTGGTTTTATAATTTGGACTGATTCCTCAGATCTAGCTCTGTTGAAACTGTCTTGTGTGTATCTCTGAAGCTGTGCACTAGTTGCTAAACTGCTTTGAAATTCCTTTAAGTGTTAATTAGCTTGGGGGGTTTCTGATAACATTAAAACCTGTGTTGGTTACATTTCTTGTAATCATTTTAAATAGAGTTGCTTGCTACTGAGATTTGTCTGCATACATCAACTGGACATAAGCTGATTTAAGTATATTTCCTGCATTTTATTGTGGTTTTATAATTTGGACTGATTCCTCAGATCTAGCTCTGTTGAAACTGTCTTGTGTGTATCTCAGAAGCTCTGCACTAGTTGCTAAACTGCTTTGAAATTCCTTTAAGTGTTAATTATCTTGGGGGGTTTCTGATAATATTAAAACCTGTGTTGGTTACATTTCTTGTAATCATTTTAAATAGAGTTGCTTGCTACTGAGATTTGTCTGCATACATCAACTGGACATAAGCTGATTTAAGTATATTTCCTGCATTTTATTGTGGTTTTATAATTTGGACTGATTCCTCAGATCTAGCTCTGTTGAAACCATCTTGTGTGTATCTCTGAAGCTCTGCACTAGTTGCTAAACTGCTTTGAAATTCCTTTAAGTGTTAATTAGCTTGGGGGGTTTCTGATAACATTAAAACCTGTGTTGGTTACATTTCTTGTAATCATTTTAAATAGAGTTGCTTGCTACTGGGATTTGTCTGCATACATAAACTGGACATAAGCTGATTTAAGTATATTTCCTGCATTTTATTGTGGTTTTATAATTTGGACTGATTCCTCAGATCTAGCTCTGTTGAAACTGTCTTGTGTGTATCTCTGAAGCTCTGCACTAGTTGCTAAACTGCTTTGAAATTCCTTTAAGTGTTAATTAGCTTGGGGGGTTTCTGATAACATTAAAACCTGTGTTGGTTACATTTCTTGTAATCATTTTAAATAGAGTTGCTTGCTACTGAGATTTGTCTGCATACATCAACTGGACATAAGCTGATTTAAGTATATTTCCTGCATTTTATTGTGGTTTTATCATTTGGACTGATTCCTCAGATCTAGCTCTGTTGAAACTGTCTTCCCCACCCCCCCCTGTTCTTGGTAGTAGTTTAAATTTGGTGGCTTTTGCAGTGCCCGCCCCACTGTAGATTTGATCTAGGACACTCCCGCAGTCCCATCTCTTTACCACATTCTATCTAATAAACCCTTTCTGCACTTGCTTTTAGTCCTTTTTAATTTAATTACTTTTTTTCAAACTGTGTGTGGACTAATATTGCTACATACTCAAGTGTGCCAGCTTGCACTGCATGTGACTTGTTTTTACTACTGTTTTTGCTACTTTTCTGAAAAAAAAAAAATTCTGCTTTTACTGTATTTGTATTTCTTCCTAATTTATTTTGCTTTTGCGTCATCTTAAAAGTACTCAGTTATATTTATTACTTCTTGGTGCAATTCATTCTAAGCCTTTTAGTTTAAGCACTTGGGCTTCAGAGCAGTTGTTTTACATTAAGAAGGTTTGTGGTCTGCACTGTAGTGGCAGGACAGGTAGCTTACATCCTTCTAAGTTGGGAACTGCTGATTGAGGGCTCAGTGTCAGTTATTCTAAAAGTGTATTAATTCTGGTTTAAGCACTTGGGCTTCAGGCCAGTTATTTTACATTAAAAGGGTTCGTGGTCTGCACTCTTGTGGGAGGAGAGGCTGGACTCTGCCCTTCTGATCTGGGAATTTCTGGTTAAAGGCTTATAGTGCCTGCATATTTGAACTGCTTCTTACTGAAATTGGTACACCTTGTTTGCTGTAGCGTAGACTAGATCCAGGCCTGCTGAATCTAGTTTGTTTGTATAACTTAAGCACTAATCCAGGCATTCTTCAAAGTATTCAATTGTATTTATTACTGCTTGGTAGTAACTTGATTAAAGTGTAGCTATCATTCTAAGTCTTTTGGATTAAGCACTTGGGCTTCAGACCAGTTGTTTTACATTAGGAAGGTTTGTGGCCTGCACTGTGGTGGCAGGATAGGTGGCTTACATCCTTCTAAGTTGGGAACTGCTGATTGAGGGCTCAGTGTCTGTTATTCTAAAAGTGTATTAGTTCTGGTTTAAGCACTTGGGCTTCAGGCCAGTTATTTTACATTAAGAAGGTTCGTGGTCTGCACTCTTGTGGGAGGAGAGGCTGGACTCTGCCCTTCTGAGCTGGGAATTTCTAGTTAAAGGCTTATAGTGCCTGCATATTTCAACTGTTTCTTACTGTAATTGGTACACCTTGTTTGCTGTAGTCCTCTCTTAAAACCTAGTTGCCTCGTGGTTTTGGCGTCCTTTCAGGCTTGTTGGCTGTTGGTGAAGCACCCACCAAGAGGAGAAAACGCTGAGAGAAGAAAGGAGCCACTTTTGAGATTTTAAGTATTTTTCCTCTGTTTATTTGCTAAGTTTTTTCTGCATAGTTGCCTAGTTTGAGCATTTTCTGGCTTGTTAAACTTGATTTCTGCATTAGTAGCTGTATTTAGAGCACAACCAAAAGCTGCTTATTGAATTTCCTGTTTGCACTTAATTTTAAAATAGTTTTTTTCTCAAAACTTGCATATTTTCTGTCTTTGTCCTAGCACTCTTGTGTGGGGTCATTTACTGTACTGTTATAACTTGATATTACTTGTGTACCTCTGCTATCTCTGAAAAAACAAAAACAAAAAAAATCTTGCTTTTTTCCCACTTTTCTGAGATTTAAAAAAGTTCAGTTACAGGCTTGCTGTTCTTGAACTGTTTGTAAGTTTCTGTGAGGCCATTTTTGGTTGGGCTAAAGGAAAGTCTCTCTGTTGATCAGTGGCAGTGAAAAACATTGAGCAGCTTCCCTGCCCCCCGTGGGAGTGGTTACTGACTTGAAACTGTAGTTTTATTGGCCGTTTTGGGTCAATTCCTGGCTCTTTCCAGCCCCTGCTATCAAGCACGCTTTAGCGCGGAGTTGCCACTAGAGCAGCATCGGGCAGAGCTGGTTTAACAAGGTTAAACTTTTTCTGGCTCCATAAAGTCTGTTCTTCATTTTTCCCGTAGAACTGCTCTACTAGTAATCTAACAGTATATCCCTTAACTAAAATGTGCAGCACTTGTTCCTAAAAGCTTTTTTTTTTTCTCCAAAAAAAAAAAAAAGCTCAGCACTTGTCCTAAAAGCATCTTCTTTTCAGGTTTAGCACTTCTGTATTATACAAAGTCCTCACTAGCGAAACCCCAGGAGTACCCCCTTCCTTACTAAGTCCTCTCTTATTCAGTTATACCCCTAACTTCTTAATTTCTCTAGCATGTCGAAGGGCCAGATGCTGGCGTCCCCTCCTGTCCATTTGGTGAATCTGGGAATATTGAGGCAATGTTACAATTGCCTCATGTACACAGACAACCCTCTCCTCCTCCCACATAACACAAATACTTGCGAGAGATGCAGCTATTTGGCCAAACTGGAGGCTGAGCTCTCTCAACTCAGGACTGGCAAGACCAGACAGGAGGAGAAGGCAACTACACACACCACAAAGCCAGTCTCACATAAAGCTATCACAACAATGAATCAAACACATAAACACACAAAGACATACTCGGAGGCTCTGAGCAAAATTTACCTAAACAGCAGAGGCCTCCAAAGCAGACACCCAAGCAACTGCCACCTCATGACACACCACAGGCAACACATAAACCACAAAATCAGTGTGCAAAGCAGTCACAGCCCTTAAGGCCAAATACAACACCAAACATACTTGTCATAGGTGACTCCATAGTCAGACACACTGGCGTCCCACTCACCAGGCTGAATAAGGAGAGGGTCACAGTAAGCTGCCTATCGGGCTAGAATCCGCCACATAACACAAGCACTCGGGTCACTCCACAGCAAGTACAAATATGACACAGTCATTGTCCATGCTGGTGTGAACGACCTGAGACATACCTCCCTGGACTACATGAAGAGACATAGAGGAGCTCTCTGATTATGTAGCCCAGGCAGGTATGACCCTGACCCTGAGCAGTATCCTTCCTTCACCAAGAATGATGCCACAACATAGAGACAAGATGATCAGCTTTAACAATTGGCTTAATTTCTGGTGTCATTCAAAGGGGATCCAGTGTCTGTCTGCCTGGGATGACATGCTTGACAAGCCACGCTGCTTCGCAAGGGACGGCTTGCACCTGTCACCCCTGGGATTCCAGATATTGGCTAAGGCTCTTGCCACCCCATAGTGCCTTTTTTAGGCAAGGCTCAAATTCTAAACCTACCACCCTAGAAAACAAAAATGGGAAGAAACTAAGGGTAATGCTGCTCAATGCCAGAAGTCTAAATCTCAAAATGCATGCACTCGAGGCCCTTCTCAGTATGGAGAACATCGATGTCTGTGCTGTAACTGAAACCTGGTTCAAGGCTCCTGAGAGCACCCCCGGCACTATCAGGTTTTACCTCATATCATGCGTTCCGGCCCCAAAACCCGGACCATACCACAAAAGGAGGGGTGTATCCATATTCATCAAGGATACCCACACCTCCAGGTTGGTGGCAATGCACGAAGCATCGGAAACCATCCAGGTGCAATTAACCATAGGCAAAACTGCTCTACAATTTGTAGCATGCTACAGGCCACCCTCTCAAACTCAGGAACCCCACACAGCCTTCCTGAAGACACTGGAGGGTATAAATGTATCTCCAAACACCATTATATTGGGTGACTTCAACTACCCGAATATAGACTGGGAACATTACTCAAGCCCCAACTTTTAGCCCAAAGGTTCCTGGAGTTCATAAATTCAAATGCCATGGAACAACTAGTCACCATTCCCACAAGAGGAGAAAATATACTAGATCTCATCATCACAAACATGGGGACAAAATGCTCCACACGGAAGTATATCCCTCATTGGTGAGATCAGATCATAAACTAATCTCACTGGAAATCCACATCCCGCCCCACCCCAAACAAAAAGACCATAGTGAAGAACTTCTCTAAAGCAAACTTCACACTACTCAAGACTGGTGTGGTATCCTTCAAGGCCCCGAGCCAGTGGAAACTACAACCCAAGCGGAAGCCCTTACAAATGCCTTCTCTGAACACCTCCAGGACTGCATGGATCAGGCAATCCCTAATAAAACCAAGACTCTTTCCACCAAGGGCAAACGTCCAGTCTGGTGGACCCCAGCCATAAACAAACTTTACAATAAGAGGAGAAAGCTGTTACATGA
Organism: Protopterus annectens; assembly: GCF_019279795.1. Taxonomy (NCBI): domain Eukaryota; kingdom Metazoa; phylum Chordata; order Ceratodontiformes; family Protopteridae; genus Protopterus; species Protopterus annectens. The sequence goes on from NC_056732.1 coordinate 1,289,060,817, forward strand.
TAGAGCAAAATCCATAAAAGAGAAGACACCCTTGATCATTATTAGTAAAAAAATACGAGCACTCATAAAATCATCCAAGGCCAACTTTGAGAGAAAAATTGCCATAGATTCAAAAGACAATCATAAGGCCTTCTTCAGCTATGTTAGAAACCTGGGGTAGAATCTCCCAGATATGCTCAGAATTAGTCCAAAATGATACAAAAATCACTGAACCCACAGACATTGCCAACATACTGGCAGACAGGTTCAGTGCAAACTTCACCCCTCCCCAAAGGAGATAACTATCCCAGTGGAGTGTAGCCTCCCAGACATCTCAAATGCACAGGTAAAAGCTGCTCTCTATAAAGCTAAAAACACAACATCAATGGGACCGGATGGTGTCCCCGGCTGTGTGCTACACGAACTCAATGAGGAACTAAACCCGCACATAAGGCAGCTGTTTAATCTTAGCCTTACCACAGGATACGTGCCCAAGGAGTGGCGTACGGCAACTGTGGTCCCACTCCACAAAGGCAGTCCCTCTACGGACCCTGGTAATTACTGCCCCATAAGCTTAACAAGCCTGGTCTGCAAAGCTATGGAGAGGATCATAATGGAACTCATAAACAAAGACATAGGGGACTTGCAGACATTGGACCCGACTCAGTTTGGCTTTGTCAAGGGCAGATCATGCCTTTTGAACTTGGTCGACTTCTTCGAAACAGTCACCAAGGCCATTGATGAGGGAAAGGCAGTCCATACAGCCTACCTTGACCTTGCAAAAGCTTTCGACACAATACCCCACTCAGGTATTATAGAGAAACTTACCAGCTTAAATGTGAACCCATATGTCACAAGATGGGTTGCAAACTGGCTAAAGGACAGAACCCACAGGGTTAGAGTTGCTGGCACCATGTCAGACTCCAAGCCGGTCACAAGTGGTGTCCCACAGGGCTCAGTCCTTGGCCCCCTGTTGTTCGGCATCTACTTCTCAGAAGTACAGGCAAACATAGGAAGACTATGGCTGACAAAGTTTGCAGATGACTGCAAACTGGGTGCCATAGTGGAAAGTACATCGGACACAGATATCCTTCAGAGGGGTCTCACGGAAACTGATAGCTGGTGCCAGTGCCATGGCCTGAAGTTAAATGCCAAAAAATGTATAGTCATACCCTTCGGGAAAAACAAGGTAATCCCAAGCTACCATATAGGTGGCAATCCACTAAGCACAGAAGAGGTTATCAGGGACCTGGGGACCCAGGTTGACAGTGGCCTTTCTTTTGACACTCACATTGCTAAAGTGGTTAGAAAGACCTTCTACATTGCCCACCTGATCATGAAGGGATTCACATCCAGATCAAGTGAGGTCATTGTTCCCCTGTACTCTTCACTTATCAGACCAATGATTGAGTACAATGCCCCATTCGGGATGTATCTCACCCGACACCTGCAGCAATTGGAGAGACCCCAAAAGTTCCTCACCAAAAGGATAAAGGGATTCGAAAATCTGTCATATGCTGCCAGACTGAAGAAACTCCAGCTCTATTCAGTCGCATACCGTCTGCTCAGAGGTGACCTGTGCCTGACATACAAGGCCATGTCCAACCCGGAATTAATGGACATGCTCCACCTCAAAAAATCCATATCTACCAGATCCACTAGAGCAAGCGACTTAAACCTAGCACGGATATAAATAAGACATGCTGGAGGGATAGATTTGTCACTCAGAGACTCCCTATGCTGTGGAATAAAATCCCGGTCCATGTGAGGCAGAGCACCTCGCTGGCTCTGTTCAAGAGAAATCTTGACCGGTGGATGGGAGATCGTAGGTTTACCCCGGGAATCATCTCTGTGTCACTGCTGGACAGAGGCACAACAAACTAATGGGCATAATATTTTTTAACATAAGGGGTGGCGTAAGCCACAAAACTTTGGGCTAGGCTTATAAATGCCTTAGGGCAGATAGCCTAGTATAAACCAATGAACCTATGAACCTATATGTCAACAATACAGAGGTTGATGAAAGTAAAATTCGATCTATGGTGGGCATGTGATATATATATATATATATATATATATATATATATATATATATATATATATATATATATATATATATATATATATATCACATAGCTATACCAAATATATGTAGATATATACACATATGCAACATGCTGACTGTATGACTGCACTTGAAAAATAAAATGAGGTATTTAGCTACAACATATACTAAACTGGAATGATATTTTTCAGAGGACAGCCCAGCAAAGGAAAATACAGAGCATTTCCTGGAGGACAGCAAACACAAGGAAAGCAAGGTCAGGGCTCCTTAGTAATTAAATGAGAGTAGCCTTTTCTAGGCAGTATAACTTGGGTATTAGTAAAGTTTATATTCCTGACAGAGAGGGACAGCGGAGTCTTAAGCGAGAGTTATCTGGATATATGATGATTTACATGAAAGCATTCTCAGTTGAATGTTAAACCATATTGGTGGAGAAATTAGAATGAATAATTTGATCACTCTGCTGAACTGTGCTGATTGTCTTGAAGCAAAACTGTGTTGTTATCCCGACATGGGTCATGTTATTGGGCCTCTTTAAAGTGCTTGTAAGTAACACTTCATTTCTAGAACTGAATTGTGCAAGCAAACAGGCTGCACTCTGAATTGTTGTTAGAAAGATAAGTTGCTCGGCTGAAGCCAACAGTGAACATGAAACTGTGCTTTTCTTTTAATGCCACCCGAAAGTTTGAAAGGGGAAAAGCTTTCTTTTAAATTGTGTAAATAAATCCACCCTCAGAAACAGAATTACTGGCTTCAGAGACTGTTTTAGTATTACAAGCACAATGCCAACACTATGTTGGTGCACACCAAAAACTGTTTTTCACATTGTAAAGATTCCTGTCTCTCTGTACTCTGCCATGGACATTTCTCCACTTGAGAATAGAATGTAATGCTGCCTAATGAGGTTTTCAAGGACTGTGCAGATGTAGAACTAATTTTCCTCTCTTGCTGGATTGTTGACTCATCTAAGTCTACTGCATGAAAGATGGAAACATTGTTTGATTATTGTGTTGCAAACCCCTTTGCCAATATAGGGATTTACTCTGACTAAAAGATTGTCATGACAGTAAGAATGGTTTTGGTTAAAGGCTGGTAGAAATCCTTGCACCAGTATGGGGATTCAGTCCAACAAAATGATTCTCATGGCAGTAATAATGGCTGCCACTTGATACTGTCTTCCAATTCCATGTATATTTCAATTGATGTGGTTGGACTGTGTATGTACTGCAATTATGTTTACTGTCATCTAAAATGGATAAACTGGCATAGGTTAACAAACCAATCCCAGTGGTTCAAGGGTAGCATAACCATCTTTGGTGCGAGAAAATCAGTATGCTCTTAGTTCTATTCCAACCCCAGGTGACTGGCTTAATTTTACATTGCTGTCAGTGCAGTATAGCATTAGGGGGCACTGCACTTCTGAGCTTGTCATCCTTCAGACAAGATGGGAAACTGAGGTCCCATCTGCCCGAGCTGGTGGTAGTTCAGGTGGATGTAAAAGATCCTACAGTATTTATCAAAAACAATAGGGGAAGTTGTCCCGTGCCTTGGCCAAATTTCCCCTAGCTAGAAAAGATACCACCTAAGGTCTCTCCTCAAAAGAGGTCACTAGCCTAGTTGGACTAACCTGGTCAACAAAGAATAAAATATAAACCAAAACATTCTACTGAACTCTAATATATAACTCTACAAGAATGAAGTATCACCACTTCCCCACATCAGCTCAGCAGACAATAACCACTACATGTTATAGTAAACCAGAAGGCTACTCTGGTGGGTGTTCCAAAAATTGGGACACCGTCAAAGTAACCAGTGATAGGTGATGATGATGAAACCTATTTGGCTGCATTTAAGAGATTCTTGGCAAGGGAATCATGTCCCAGGTTACTGCCCTCACACTTAACTGGAGACCCCTGAAACACATTATGGACCTGGAAGATAGAAGAAGAAGGCATTTTAGCTAGGGTTATGCATCATATGAAGCTCGGGCATACAGGTTTCATAACTGTTTATTCAGTTTGGACAAACTGGTAGGGCGCAAACATCTGATTTACTATATATACTTAAAACATGGTTAGAAGCTGATGTAAATGATATAAGAAAAAAATGAAATATTAGCTGCAAATAAATTTAAATTGATACTTATTTGGAATGTAAGAAATGGGTTTCTTAAAGTTACCCTGACCTAAATCTTCTGAAACTTTAGTTATTTCCATAGAACATCTGTCATTGACAGAGATGTTTAACTTAAGTATGGCTTACAAGTGCCAAGGGCTATTAGTCTCCAATTAATAATGTACCTTTGAATGCAAACAAGCAAAAAGTTTTATCTGAAATTATAAATGTTCTAGGAAATACCACATAGCAAAGTATTGCTCAATTAATACTAGCAATATTAGCCCTGTGAAAACTGTTCATGCTTGTCGTAGACTATTAAACAAACTGCACCTGAAAATGAACATATAGAAAATCATAGTGTTGTTTTTTAACTAGAACAGTAGAATTTTCTTTTGTCATTCTGTTATTACTAAGCCTGTTGTAGTAAAAATGCAATTACAAGGCTTATTATACTCATAGAGCATGATTATACTAATAAGATCACAATGGCCATGATTTATGAATGTCTGCACTTCGTTCTAAGCCCATACATCTGATAAGCAGTGATGAGTGCACTGTTTAGTGTTCTTTAAACAGTTCTGTATATTGCAATTGGCTGAAAATCAAGAGTAAATGGTAGAATATGCTAATAAGGGAATAAGTAGGTGAATTACATGCTAATGAAACAAATCAGCATGGTAAAGTGATTCAGGAATGTATAAAACATGCGCATACACTCCACATTTCCTTTTGGCCTCAGTTACAATACTCCTTGTAATACAGCCACAAAGACACTTAGAAAAAAATATTAGGGGTCGCTGCTGCTATCATTAATCTGAATGTGGAACAGGTTTTTATACAAGGTGCTGCTGCTGCCAGACCTTAGCCTAAAAGACAGAGAGTGGTTAGACCACAACAGGGTGGACAGGGATACCTTAGAGCAAATAGTGAACATCTCCTATCTTCACTTGAAACCCTGGGGAAATCATGGAGAACCCATTCCACTGGAAACCATGTTGCATGTGTAGCATTATATAAACTACTACAGGTACATTTCAGAGACTCATATAGGACATATTATGGGTGTCACTGGTCTCAGCTTCAAGAATTTTGCAGAAATTTCTCAATGCAATGCTACAACATGTAAGGGAGCATATCTGGATTCTACATACACCAGAGGAGAGAGAGCTACCACCATGTAACCCTTCTACACCATAGCACATTTCCCTGAGTTTCTTGCACCATAGAGAACACACACATAGAAAAGAAGCCCTACCAGGTGAACAGGAAAGGAGGTACCTCAAAAGAAAAAGTTATCACTCTGTCAACTGTCAGGTGGTCTGTAATGTCCAAGGGATAATCTATAATGTTAATGTATGTGCATGTAATCCACAACTCCCACATATGGCACACCTATAATCTGTATCTAAGGCTTTCCAGGGGTTCCCCATAAGGACATCTATTGAGGGTTGCAGGTATACACTATAACCTTGGCTCAAGACATCCATGAGAAATCCAAACAATCTCACAAAGCAAGGTTACAATCATGCACATGTTCAAACTCAAAATATTATAAAGCATTTTTTGGCTTGATCAAGTCAAATTTCAAATGTCTACATACATCTAGATGTGTCCTGTAGTATGATCCAGCAGCCTCTGCCAAAATACTGATAGTCTGTGCCATGATACATAATATTATTGTTAGGAAACAGTTGCAACAGGGAGAACAAGGCCAAGGACTGTAGTTCCCAACACCACAGCAGGGCCAGCAGACACAGATGAGGAGTTAGATAAAGAACCAGCAGCTAAGTATGAAACTGGTAGGTGGGGGCATGCACAATGTGCTATGGCCCTGGTTAAGAGACAGAAAATAACATATGCACTCACTACCTAAGTGAAAACAAAAGAAGCTAAGCACATACAAACAGTAGCAGTGATGCATGCAAAAATCTTCTGCCTTTGCTTACTCGTGTAATGGTTGTAACCAAAAGTAAGTGATGAACCTGTAAAGAAGAGATAAATGATTACCATCATATGAAAGTCTTGTTCTACAATAAGATAAAACATTGCTCAACTGTACAGGAATGTCAGCAGTGACTCTCGAGTGATATATGCAACATAAATTACAAAAACAAGTAAGCTATTAAAAGGTATATAAAAGTGGCTTTTCATAGCACATGTATACAGCCTGTGCTTCAAGCTAAAGCAGGCCCATGTCAGGCCAACCCCCTTAATGTTAAGTTAAATTTCATCATCATCCACACAGGTACATGCTTATGCATCCCCTAAGAAACAGAAAATATAAGTACATATGACACAAATTAGCAGTATGCCATCCAACAGATTAAAACAAATATATATATTGATCAAACACATATGCTTGTTCTGCACACTACTGTGCATCACACATAAAACTTGCCCAAGTTAAACATCCCAAGCATAGCAACTAATAAAGAGGTGAATGATTTTGTCTGGGAGGGGAAGAGGGCAAGAATCAAGTGCAACAAGTTAATCCTTCAATAGAACAAGGTGTTTGGGATTCCTGAGCTTCACAGTCAAAGCGGCTATTCATAGCAATGGCAGAGATGTAGTTTAGGGTGGGGAGGGGGGCTTTGGAAGCAGGAAGGATTGAGATTTTGGATGCAGATTCTTAAGGAGAATAGACTGGAATGGGGTGTAGGGAGGAGATTCTGCCAACAGGGATAACTGCATTTGGGGGTGCAAAAGGTGGCTGAAAGAGGGCTGGAATTTGCTGGAGAGGACTGGCAGGTGGGGGCCAAGGTGTTGGGAGCAAATAACTGGGGCATGGTAGAGTGGGAGGAGGCTAAGAGTGCATACAGACTGTGAGCTGGACATTGTCTTCCCTGTCATGGCTTGATATCAGAGTGTAGGTGGGGGGATCCGAGATGGGGGACCAGCACTGTCAGAGTTTTTGGTGGACCTCCCTAGAAAACACAAGTGGAAAAAAACTAAAGGTAATGCTGCTCAATGCCAGAAGTCTAAACCTCAAGATGCATGCTCTCGAAGCCCTCCTCAGTATGGAGAACATCGATGTCTGTGCAGTGACTGAAACCTGGTTCAAGGCTCCTGAGAGCACCCCAGCACTACCAGGTTTTACCTCATATCATGCTTTCCGGCCCCAAAACGTGGACCGAACCACAAAGGAGGAAGTATCCATATTCATCAAAGATACCCACACCTCCAGGTTAGTGGCAATGCACGAAGCATCGGAGACCATCCAGGTGCAACTAACCATAGGCAAAACTGCCCTACAGTTTGTAGCATGCTACAGACCACCCTCTCAAACTCAGGAACCCCACTCAACCTTCCTGAAGACACTGGAGAGTATGAATGTCTCTCCAAATACCATCATATTGGGAGACTTCAACTACCCAAACATAGACTGGGAACATTACTCAAGCCCCAACACCCTAGCCCAAAGGTTCCTAGAATTCATAAACTCAAATGCGATGGAACAACTAGTCACCATTCCCACAAGAGGAGATAATATACTAGACCTAATCATCACAAACATGGGGACAAAATGCTCCACACCAGAAGTATACCCCTCATTGGTGAGATCAGACCATAAATTAATCTCACTGGAAATCCACATCCCGCCCCCACCCCTGCACAAAAGACCACAGTGAAGAACTTCTCAAAAGCCAATTTCACACTTCTTAAGACTGAAGTGGTATCCTTCAAGGCCCCTGGGCCAGTGGAAACCACAATCCACACCGCTGAATCCTTTATAAATGCCTTCTACAGGCACCTTCAAGAATGCATGGATCATGTAATCCCAAATAAAACCAAGACCCATTCCCCCAAAGGCAGGCACCCTGTCTGGTGGACCCAAGCCATTAACAAACTTTACAACAGGAGGAGGAAGCTACTACATGACAGAGCAAAATCCCTAAAAGGGAAGGCATCTCTGATCAGTACTAGCAAAAAACTACGATCACTCATAAAACCATCCAAGGCCAACTTTGAGAGAAAAATCGCAAAAGACACAAAAGACAATCACAAGGCCTTCTTTAGCTATGTTAGAAACCTGGGTGGAAACTCCCAGATATGCTCAGAGTTAGTCCAAAATTACACAAAATACACTGAACCCACAGACATTGCCAACATTCTGGCAGACAGGTTCAGTGCAAATTTCTCCTCCCCCTCCCCCCCAAAAGGAGAAATATCCATCCCAGCAGAGTGTAGTCTCCCTAACATCTCAGATGCCCAGGTGAGAGCCGCCCTCTCCAAAGCTAAAAACACAGCATCAATGGGACCGGACAGTGTCCCGGGCTGTGTGCTACATGAACTCCAAGAGGAACTAAACCCGCACATAAGGCTGCTGTTTAATCTTAGCCTTACTACAGGATACGTACCCAAAGAGTGGCGTACAGCAATAGTGGTCCCACTCCACAAAGGCGGTGCTTCTACGGACCCTGGAAATTACCACCCCATAAGCTTGACGAGCCTAGTCTGCAAAGCTATGGAAAGGATCATTATGGAACTCATAAACAAAGATATTGGGGACCTACAGACATTGGATCCTACCCAATTTGGTTTTGTCAAGGGCAGATCCTGCCTTTTGAACTTGGTCGACTTTTTTGAAACAGTCACTAAGGCCATTGATGAGGGTAAGGCAGTTCACACAGCCTACCTTGACCTTGCAAAAGCCTTCGACACAATAGCCCACTCAGGCATCATAGACAAACTCACCAGCTTAAATGTAAACCCATATGTCACAAGATGGGTTGCAAACTGGCTCAAGGACAGAACCCACAGGGTCAGAGTTGCTGGAGCCATGTCAGACTCAAAGCCGGTCACAAGTGGTGTCCCACAGGGCTCAGTCCTGGGACCCCTTTTCTTCGGCATTTATTTCTCCAAGGTGCAGGCAAACATAGGAGGATTGTGGCTGACAAAGTTCGCAGATGACTGCAAACTGGGCGCCATAATTGATACTCCAGCGGACAAAAGCATCCTTCAGAGAGGCCTCATAGAAACGGATAATTGGTGCCAGAGCCATGGCCTTAAGCTAAATGCCAAAAAATGTATAGTCATACCCTTTGGGAAAAACAAGGTACCCACAAATTACCACATAGGTGGTAATCCATTAAGTATGGAAGAGGTAATCAGGGACCTAGGGACCCAAGTTGACAGTAACCTCTCATTTGACACTCACATTGCCAAAGTGGTTAGGAAGACCTTCTATATTGCCCACCTTATCACGAAGGGATTCACATCTAGATCAAGAGAGGTCATTGTGCCCCTGTACTCTTCTCCTATCAGGGCCATGATTGAGTACAATGCCCCATTTGGGATGTATCTTACCCGACACCAGCAGCAGATGGAAAGACCCCAAAAGTTCCTCACCAAGAGGATAAAAGGTCTCAAACATATGTCATATGCTGCCCGGCTGAAGAAACTCCAGCTCTATTCAGTCGCATACCACCTACTCAGAGGTGATCTATGCCTGACGTACAAGGCCATGTCCAAACCGGAATTAATGGACATGCTCCACCTCAGAAAATCCACATCCATCAGAGCCACGAGAGCAAGAGATTTGAACCTCAACACAGAAATAAATAGGACGTGCTGGAGGGACAAATTCATAACCCAGAGGCTCCCTACACTCTGGAACAGAATCCCAGTCCATGTTAGGCAGAGCCCCTCACTAACTCTCTTCAAGAGAAATCTTGACGAGTGGATGGGAGATCGTAGGTTTACCCCAGGGGTCATCTCTGTGTCACTACTAGACATAGGCACAGTAAACTAAACCCTAAACGGGCGTAGTATTCTCATCCTAAGGGGTGGTGAAAGCTACACACACTCTGGCTAGGTTTATAAATGCCCTAGGGCAGATAGCCTAGTACGAACCTATGAACCTATGAACCTAGAGCAGAGGCTGCTGTTAAAAAGGGATAATTGGTGGGGCATATAAGACATTGCATGACAGCTGTGGGAGGTTGGAGGGGATTTGGAGGAGAAATTGGATGGGTGGTTCACAAAGAAGCAGTGGGGGATATATGTGTGGGTCCCAGATATGTGGCAATGTCTACAGAATTTGAAATGTTTGCTTGTAGGTGTTTGCATGGGTGTTTTTGTACCCCAGACAGACTCCAGGAAATTTTTCCTCAGTTGGATTGCAGGTGTTGGGGGTATAAGGGAAAAGAGAGTGGTAGTTGGAAAAAATATTTTTTGAGAGTAGCAAGTTGGCACACTTTAAAACTTCCCTGCAGACTATTCTGTAAGAAGTACTAGGTATGCAAGTTAGTGTAGCTAAGAAAATTATCTTTTTTTTTTAGTTGGGATATAGACTCAGAATTGCCTAGACATAGTAAAATCTTGCTGAGTTTAATTCTGGTGACTGCCAAAAAAGCAATTACTAGAAAATGGAAATCAAAGTCTAAACCAACAGTACTAGAAGTAGTGAACATACTAATAGAGATAAAAGAAATGGAAGTGGGATCTTTGAAAAAGGGTAGGAGCAAATTAAATAGAAAAATGGGATATGTGGGAGCAATACATGCAGAATAATGTTTCAGAGGTGGGATGAGGTTTAAGGAAAGGCAGGAATTGAATGAGCTATGTAATGTTCTGTATAGATGACTATATGACAGCTGTGGGAGTCAGCTGTTTGGGGTTGGAGAGGATTTGGAGGAGAAATCGGATGGGTGGTTCACAAAGAAGCAGTGGGGGATATATGTGTGAGTCCCGGATATGTGGCAATGTCAATCTCAGTCCTACCCTCCTGAAACCCGGCTCATCTGAAAACCCAAGCCCAGACCCAAATGCACTAGATATAGATCAGGCCACCCAATTCAACTCTTTTTTCATAGACTCTATTTCCAAACTAACCTCATCCTTCTCTAATAACACTTCACCCGCTTCTTCTGCATCCCCCCTCTTGTCACCCCCTTCACCTCCAGGATCTCAGTCCCTATCCTCTCAACTCCCACCATTCTCCATAAAACCCATTCCTACTTCTACCATAAAAAACTCCTGCAAAAGCTAAAACCATGCACCAATGCCCCTGATAACATTCTCTCGTCCTTCCTCAGCATAGCTGCTGAAGTTATTGCCTTCTCCATCAGCATCCTAATCAATCACTCTATCCAAGAAGGTCTTGTACCCAAACTCTGGGAAAGGGCTTTCATCATTCCCCTGCACAAAGGAGGCAATAATAACAATATCACTAACTTTCGTCCCATCGCCATCCTCTCTCCTACATCAAAACTTCTAGAGAAATGTATCCATCTTCAACTCCTTCCCTATCTCTTAGATAATAACTTATTACCTTCCGCCCAACACGGATTCAGACCCAATCACAGCGCCATGACTGCCTTCCTATCCTTCCTGGAAACTGTGAATAAAGCCAGGGATTCCGGCTCTACTATATCTACCCTCCTTCTTGACCGCTCTAAGGCCTTTGATACGATCTCTCACAACCTTCTCCTGACTAAACTATCTAACCTAAACTTATCCCCTTCCTCTCTCAATTGGTTCACCAGCTATCTCTCCAACAGGCAACAAGCTGTCAAGTGGAAAAAAAAATCTCCTCTTTCCTTAACACCCCCACTGGTGTCCCCCAGGGTTCCATTTTTGGTTCATAGGTTGGTACTAGGCTATCGGCCCTAAGGCCTATGCAAGCCTAGCCATAACAATTCCTTGGAAATTTCTTCCCACAATATTTACTTCTCTGGGCCCCTGTCTAGCAGGGCAACTGACATGATCCCCGGGGTGAATTTCCTATCTCCCATCCAATCATCAAGGTTCCTTTTGAAGAGTGCCAATGAGGTGCTCTGCTTGACATGTATGGGCAGTCTATTCCAGAGTATGGGGAGTCTCTGGGTCAGGAACCTATCCCTCCAGCATGTTTTGTTCATTGTGATGATAAGGTTTAGATCCCTTGAGTGTATGGCTCTAAGGGATTGGGATTTCTTTAAGTGGAGCATGTCCAACAGCTCAGGGTTTGACATGGCCTTGTATGTTAAGCAGAGATCACCTCTGAGTAGACGATATGCCGCAGAGTATAGCTGGAGTTTTTTTAGATGGTCAGCATATGGCATCTGCTTTAGGCCTGTGATTCTTTTAGTGAGGTATTTCTGTGGCCTTTCCAGCTGTTGCAGATGTCTTGTGAGGTACATACCAAATGGGGCATTATACTCTATAATGGGTCTAATGAGGGATGAGTACAGTGGGACAATGACCTATTTTTTTCTGGATGAATAACTCTAAGTGATGAGGTGTGCCACATAGAAGGATTTCCTGACTGTTGTGGCAATGTGGTTATCGAAAGTGAGACCACTGTCCACTTGTGTCCCTAAGTCTCTCATCACACTTTTGGTGTTTAGTGTCCTGCCACCTATGTGGTAGTTCATGGGTACATGTTTTTTTCCAAAGGGGATAACTATACATTTCTTGGCATTAAGCTTGAGCTCATGGCTCTGTCACCAGGCATCTGTTTCTGTAAGGCCCTTTTGTAGAATATCCACATCATTTGGGGATTCTATAATGGCACCCAGTTTGCAGTCATCTGCAAACTTTGTTAGCCAGAGTCCCTTAGTGTTGGCTTGTACTTCAGAAAAGTAGATGCCAAACAAGAGTGGTCCCAGGACTGAACCCTGAGGTACTCCACTTGTCGTTTGTCTGGAGCTGGATTTGGAGTCTGCTACTTTTACAGTCTGGGTTCTGTCAGTAAGCCAGCTGGCAACCCATCAAGTGACATAGGGATTTATGCCCAGCTTAGTAAGTTTATCTATGATTCCAGAGTGGGGGATGGTGTCGAAGGCCTTGGCGAGGTCCAGATAGGCTGTGTGGACCGCCTTACCCTCATCCACAGCTCTGGAGACTGATTTGAAGAAGTCAATCAGATTCAGGAGACAAGATCGGCCCTTCACAAACCCAAACTGGGTGGAGTCCAGTGTTCGAAGGTTGCCAATGTCTTTGTTTATAAGTTCTATGATAATGCGCTCCATGCCCTTGCAGATCAGGCTTGTCAGACTGATGGGATGGTAGTTCCCGGGATCCAAGGTGGATCCTCCTTTGTGGAGCGGGATAACTGTAGCTGTGCGCCACTCAGTGGGCACGAAGCCTGAGATGAGGCTATGATTAAACAGGACACTTAGGTGGGGTGCCAGTTCATTTTGTACTTCATGTAGTACACAGCCTGGGATGTCATCTGGTCCCATGGATGCTGTATTCTTAGCTTTGGAGAGTGTTATTTCTACCTGTGTGGCTGTGATTATCGGAATTTGGCAATCTTTTGGTATTGAGATGGGCCCTTTAGGGGGTGAGAGGGGGGTGAAGTTGGCACTAAATTGATCTGCCAGGATATTGGCAATATCCTTGGGATCAGTATATGTAATGCCATTCTTTTGTAGCTCAGAGCAGATCTGAGCATTGCCATTTAGATTCCTGACATAACTATAGAATGCCTTGTGGTTGTCTTTGGTATCTTTGGCAATTTTATTTTCGTAACTAGCTTTTAAGGATTTTATGAGGGATCTCAGTTTCTTACTGAGGATGGTGAGGGAGTTTTTTGCATCCTGGGATTTTCCTCTTTTCTGCAACAGTTTCTTCCTTCTGTTGTATAGTTTGTTTATAGCAGGGGACCACCAGATTGGCTTCCTTTTTTGGAGAAGATCATCTTGGTTCCATTTGGGATGGCATGATTTATGCACGAGTGGATGTGCTCGTATAGTGCCTTAGTGTAGGATTCTGCAGTCGAACTTCCAGATCCCGTCTGCATGGGTGTTGTGAAGTTTGTCACTTCTGACTTCAGTAGCATGAAGTTGGCTTTGGAGAAATGTTTTAAAGATGTTTCCTTACTGGGGGGTGGAGGTGGGATGTGGATGTCAAGGGTGATTTGCTTATAGTCAGACCTGACCAATGAGGGGGTGACCACTGGTGTGGAGCATCTGTCTCCCATGTTGGTAATGACCAGGTCTAGGATACTGGAGCCCCTGATAGGACAATGGATTAGTTGATCCAGGGCGTTGGAATTTATAAATTCCAAGAAGCGTTGGGAAAAGGAGTTGGTACCCGAGTAGTTTTCCCAATTAATGGCAGGGTAGTTGAAATCACCCAGTATTAGGGTGTTTGGTTGTATCTTAATATTTTCCAGTATGCTTAGGAAGGTGTAGTGAGAATCTTGGGGTATGGTGGGGGATCTGTAGCAAGCTACAATTTGGATTGCAGTCTTACCTAGTGTTAGTTGCACCTGGAGAATTTCAGATGCATTGTGTTGGGCAACTAGCCTGGAGGTGTGAATATCCTTGGTGAATATGGACACTCCTCCACCTTTAGTGTTTCGGTCTTGGTTTTGTGGCCGAAAAATGTCGTAAGAATTGTAGCCTGGTATTGCAGGGGTGTTCTCTGGAGCCTTGAAGCAGGTCTCAGTCACTGCACAGATATCAATGTTCTCCATTTTTAGGAGTGCCTTGAGAGTGTGCATTTTGAGGTTTAGACTTCTAGCATTGAGTAGCATTACCTTCAGATCTTGCATGCTTGTATCTGTTATGGAGGTGGTTTTATCCTTTGAACCTTGCCTAAAAAAGTCACTTTAGGGGTGGCAAGAGCTTTAGCCAGTAACCTGAATCCCAGGGGTGACAGGTGCAGACCATCTCTGGCAAAGCATCATGGTTTGACGATCATGTCTACCTAGACAGACAAATACTGGATCCCCTTTGTATGACACCAGAAGCTTAGCCAATTGTTGAAGTCAATCATTTTGTCCTTATACTGTGGTATCATTCTGGGTGAAGGCAGGATGCTACTCAGGGCTAGGGTCATACCTGCCTGGGTCACATGATCCAAGAGCTCTTCCATGTCTCTTTTCATGTAGTCCAGGGAGGTACATCTCAAGTCATTCACTCCAGCATGGACAATGACAGAGTCGTATTTGTACTTGTGGAGTGACTTGAGTGCATGCGTTACGTGGCAGATCCTGGCACCCGACAGGCAGCTGACTGTAATTTTCTCCTTGTTCAGCCTGGTGAGTGGGACATCAGTCTGAGTGACTATAGAGTCACCTATGGCTAAAGTGGTGGGTACATTGTCTTGCCTTAGGGGCTGTTGTTGGGTGGCACACTGGTGTTGTGAGCTATGTGTCACTTTAGTTGTGACTGGTGTTTGCTTGCGTTTCAGCTTCGGAGGTCCTTGTTGCTTGGGCAGGTTAATGTTAAGGGCCTCCGCATATGTGGGTTTAGTGTTGCTATGTGTGGGTGTTGATGGTGTGGGTTTTGAAGGGCTATGAGTTGCTAGAGGTGTAATGCAGGTGTTAGCCTTCTCCTCTTGACTGTCTAGCACAATCTTGACCGGAGAGAGCTTTGCTTCCAGTTTGGCTATGTAAGTGCATCTCTTGAGGTTGTAGTGTTGGGTGGTAGGAGGAGAGGATTGTCTGTGTACATGAGGCAGTTGCCGCATTGCCCCAGTATGCCCAGATTCACCAGGTGGACAGGAGAAATCACCGGAAGCTGACCCTTGGACATGCCTGTTTAGGTGCTTTTTTGTAAAGTTTAAGAGCTGTTTTCCCTTACCTTTGCAAGGTACTTTGCAGTTGTAGGCTGTTTAGTGCCTATGATTTATTTCTCCTTATTGACAAGGAGAGCTGAGTGCTTGTATCAGTTTCAGGCTTCCTAGTGCTTTCCAGCAGGTTCTAGAGCAAGTGCTAGTCACATGGGTTCAGATTTTAGTGCTACTACTGAGAAACCAGCTAGTTTTAAGGGAAAATTTGAAGAGCAGACTTTCTGGCACCTGGAATAGTTTAGCTGTAGCCTCGTAGTGCTGCATGATGTGAAAAATGTACAAACACACGCGTGTTTAAGCCAGAAAGTTGAAAGGGATAGAAATCAGCCCAAAAAGGCTAATAAAATTACAATTTCAGAGCTGGAAACCACTCCTCTAGCGTTAGATAGGCAGTACAATGTTCACCAGTCCCACTGGTAGGCAGTAGGACTTCCCTCTACCACAGCAAGGTCTGGATAGCTCTGAGCACAGAAAATAAAGTCCCGAGACAAGCAAAGCCTGGGATATGGACTGGCTAGAAAAGGTGGGAAACGAGCAAACAAGACAGTATATATATATATATATATATATATATATATATATATATATATATATATATATATATATATATATATATATATATATATATATATATATATATATATATATTTTTTTTTTTTTGTTGAAACAGGCTAAACAATGCAATAATACAGTAAATAAACAAAGAAAAGGCTAACACACTTGAGTGTGTAGTCCTAAACAGTAAATGCAATTAAAACTCTACAAAATTAAGTCCTCTCCTCTTCAATATATTCATAAATGATTTCTTCCGCTCAATCCCTCATGCTAACCTTATTCAATATGCAGATGATTCAGCAATTATCTGTGCAGCCACATCCATCCCTACTCTCTTAAAATTGACTCAAGATGCCTTCTGTACCACAGAACAGTGGATGAAAGACAATCATTTACCACTCAATGCATCAAAAACCAAACTTATGGTATTTACCCCCTCAAAAACAAACACCATTGATAGAAAACTATTCTCCATCACCAGCCAGAATAACACACCTCTTGAACTGGTATCTGAAACCAAACTACTAGCAGTCCAGATCGATGGCCAGCTTAAATTCAATACCCACCTACAACGAAACATAAAAAACCCACCAAAAACTTGGCATACTCTACTGACACAATCGATACCTCACTAAATCTACTAAGCTCAATCACACTACTACATTTCTCATCCCTTCCCTCCTTTATGGTGCCCCTCTCTTAACAAACCTACAATCCTCTCTCAAGACAAAATTGTCCTCTTGTTATAATAAAATTGCCAAATTTGTCAGTAGCCACAAATCATCAATTCATCACTGTGCATCCCTTCATAAACTAAATTGGCTAGAGCTTCCCAACTATCTCTCCTATACTCAACTTACTTATGCACACAAACTCATTTTTCATCTCTCCCTCTGCTCTACCTTTAAAATGCACCAGCCACAAAGACTACTAAGCACCAGCAACCAAAACCTAATAGAACTGTACAAACCCCTTCACTCCCCAAGACAAAACCTCCTGTCCTTTGCCCTGGCATGCCTATGGAACTCCCTCCCTCCATCCGTACTATCACCAACCTCCCTTCCTTTAAAAAATCACTTCACTCACATCTAACATCCACGTGGGAATGCTCCTGCTCCCACCCCTCATAGTCTAATCTCCACTTCCTACAGGCAACTATATCATATATTACCAGACACCATATACTAAGCCAACTGTAAATAACCTCTTATAATTCTCAAATCCTACTATTCCATTTCAAGAAACTGTATATTTACTAAAGCAATGTTTTGTTTTTCTACAAAATGCAACCTAAAAATTTTATTGTACCTGCTTAAATCTTTGTTTTCTACAAAATGAAACCTAAAAATTGCACTGTAACTGCTTAATCTTTGTTTTGTCTTGAACCTACAAATGAGTGAAATTGTAAACTGCTGTAATCTTTTTGTAACCTTGTTTTGGAGCTTTTCTCCCCAGGACTCCATTGAAAATGAGTTCTTATTGGCCCAATGGACTATCCTGGTTAACCAACTGCAAATAAAAATAAATAAATAAATAAATATGTGATGAATAATGTTTGCAACTGAAAATATGTCAATATGGTTTGTTTTCACTTATATAGATGTATGATTGCCTATATCATAAGTAATAATTCAATAAAGATGTTTCTTGTTTTAAAAAAATGAACATCCCAACAGTGACCAGGGCAATCTAAACATAATCTACACAAGTTGCTGAATAAATAGTAAATCAGAACTAAAAGGACTGCAGTACCACCAACACTACTACAGCTACAATTAAATAACACTTTATTGAACTTGAGCAAAAAAACTAACAATGAAATTCAGTATAATACTTCCGGTGAAAGCAGCCATCTGAATAAGCAAGCATTAGCTATCCACTCTTTGCATCAGACATAGGCAACCCTAATTCACAAAGAAATGCAGGGCACAGTCATAATAACTTGCAAAGAGTGGGGGGGGTTACAGGAGAGCAAGTAGTCTGACAAAAAAGAAGGATATGTATGTGAGAAATTAGGTTAGCAACAAGTATGCATTGTCAGGCCCAGTAGCACTAGATGCAAATAAGTTAAATATTAATGCTTTATCTGGTTTACTATCATTTTACTGAAATGCACTAGGTCGAATCCACTTTGCACAAAGTCTGAAACCTGAATGTTAAAAATGTTAACGCCGATATTTCCAACATACAAATCTCGCCACTGTCTTGGCTCATATTAACGCTTGTTCCTAGGTCAAATTTGGTATGTATTTTGGCTATACTGGAATTTGACAATGTGAATTTTCAAGGATGTGAGTCGATGATATGATCATTTGACCGAGTGCATTTCCGTAAAATGATAATAAACCCTTTATATACATATGTGTGTGTGTGTGAGAGAATGATTATCAAGATGAGGTATACTTTGTGTGGATCTACAGGTGCACAGCCAGCTAGTACTACATCCTGGTATCCTGGTCAGGAGTGAGCCATGCATGGTAGATGTTTTAGTTCACTGCCACCCCCCGACTATGTGAACTACCTGTGTCAGGAGTTGCACTGCTAGTTCAATGATCTTGGGGTACTACCTGAAAGAAAATGATGTCTGTCAGATGAGCTCTTATCACAACTATGCCCATAACCACGTGATCTACTATGTCGGGATGTAGACACCTCAGTCACGGATGGAGCAGTATAAGTAGCACCACTATGGGAATGGGAATTTGGCATGGCCACATTAGCTAACATCTGACAATGTAGTTGCTCTTCAGCTACATGGAAGTTGACTCACCCCACCCCACCACCACTTCCATGACATCCAGTGTGTCATTCATCAGATCAAAGGACTCACACACACATGGTTCATGCAGTCTCACACATCAGAATGCATGACATGCAGTACTCTGACTATCCCATCTCAGGTCCTAGTGCAACTTGCCTATGCCTCTATGATGGCCCTAAACATACATTGGGTGACACCTTCTGACACACCATCATCAGGGAGAGAGTAGAAAACATGCCCCCTCAGAGCACCTCTACCAACACCCCTGTGTGGTACCTCACCCTCACGAGGGCAAAGTGGAGACTCCACCAGCTTTGCAACTGGGATAACAACATTACCTGATCAACCATATCCCCCTCAACCTGTTCTATATCAGAGGGCTCCATGTCATGGATGTGTGTAAGCATGCTGACTGTGTTCAAACTCTGGGGAGGGGATGTAGAAGCCACAAGTTCAATGTCAGACATATCCACAGCAACCCCATACTCTGTCTCTTAATCACTGCCATCATCATCAGAGGCTACTAATATGCTGATATCAGGTGGTAGGAGCTCCATAGGGCAAGTAGCAGACTCACCTGTGATTATAGCACTAAAACGGTCTATATTATATTATTGCATGCTTACAAAAGTGAACGATAAATAATCGACCCCATGTAAGTGAAAGCTTACAATGTCAAAACCTCAGAACAGCGATTTTTTTCCCAAGGGAAAAAAATCGCTGTTCCAAAATAAAAAAATAAATAAACTTCAAAACATTACATAATGTGGGGAGCTTCACCCTCCACACCCCCTACTTAAATATACCAACTCCGAGATCACACTACAGTGCCGAAAATGGCAAAGCAATAAAAGCGGCCAAGCAAATTCTTTCCCAGGGAAAGAATTCACTGAAAAGCCCCTTCGCTATTTTGGCTTTTCACTCTTTTCGGTTCGATCAAGATGCATTCAACAAACTGCATCTGTGATCTGGTAATAGGAACCCCAATAAAATGCAGCAAAAGAGAAATGCAAGAAAAATAATCAGACATATACTATGTAAAGTAATAATGGATGCAAGGCCAAGTAAAAATGTCAGTAAGATAGATTTAAAGATCATTATAAAAACTGAAGATAAAAAAAATTGTGCCCTTACCATTTTCAGGTGGTCATGGAACTTCAATGCCAGATATGCCTAGATAAACAAAATGAAGATGGATACAGGTATGATAAGCATTAATCAGAAGATGACACACGAAAGACAATTATTCATAATTCTAAAACTCCAACTCAGATTTGTGTGTATATATATATATATATATATATATATATATATATATATATATATATATATATATATATATATATATATATATATATATATATGCATCAGAGCAAGAGGTTCTCCTATTCAATTCTTGGCTTGGGTACCTTTTGTGCAGACTCTGCACATCCTCCCTGCATTCACTATGGTTTCCTCAGAGTGCTCCATTTTTCTCCCACATTCCAAAGACATGCGTCTGAAGCATTTCTATCCAGGCCTCTGCTGAAAATGGGCTCTGTCCCAGTTGCACTTCCTGGTAAATAAATGTTAAACAAATATATATATATATATATATATATATATATATATATATATATATATATATATATATATATATATATATATATATATATATATATATATAGATAGATAGATAGACATAGATATAGATATAGATGGATATAGATAGATATATATAGATATATATATGGTATACATGAAGTATCAGCAATGAAGTATCAGCAGTACAACCCTTTGGTTGTCTTCCACCTCTGCACCCACAACCACTGAGGCACTGGGCAACTCCTCTGAGCTGGCTGGATCCCTTACAATTGACATGAACTCTTCCATCTCACTGAGATGTGGTTTAGTAGTATGAACAACCTTGATAGCTGTGCAACAGCACTGACTCATATTTTTGTTCTGGTTATCATGTCTCTGGCCCAATGTCTGATAGCCTGGTGATAATCATGGCCACCAATAGCATTCACATAATTGATCACCTTCTGCCAGACATACTCATGGAAGGGCTTGTCAGCTACAGTTTTCACTAAGATACATGAGCCATGTTGACAGAGTTTGTGTCTGTGCATGGTAGAGGCTTCATTTAGTTCATCAGTGCTGCCCTCGACCACACAGGCATCTGATAATGTAATAGTAGTTATGTAGTAGCAATAATGTAGGATTATGTGGCCTAATTTTTTAGATGCCACATACCTGCATTAAGTTCATAGGTTCATAAGTTCATAGGTTGATACTAGGCTATCTGCCCTAGGGCATTTATAAGCCTAGCCAGAGTGTGTTTGGCTTTCGCCACCCTTTTAGATTAGTTGACTGTGCCTCTGTATAGTAGGTCACAGAAGGTAGCCCTTTTAAGGTTAGTTTACTGTACCTCTGTCAAGCAGGGACACAGAAGAGATCCCAGGGGTAAACTTACGATCTCCCATCCACTCGTCAAGATTTCTCTTGAAGAGGGTCAGTGAGGGGCTCTGCTGAACATGGATTGGGATTTTGTTCCAGAGTGAGGGGAGCCTCTGGGATATGAATCTGTCCCTCCAGCATGTCCTATTTATTTCTGTGCTGAGGTTGAAGTCCCTGGAGCATGTAGCTCTAAGGGATTTGGATTTCCTGAGGTGAAGCATGTCCATTAATTCTGAGTTGGACATGGCTTTATACGTCAGACACAGATTGCCTCTGAGTAGGCAGTATGCAACTGAGTAGAGCTGGAGTTTCTTTAGTCAAACTGCATAGGGCATCTGTTTGAGTCCCTTGATCCTCTTGGTGAGGTACTTTTGGGGTCTTTCCAGTTGCTGCAGGTGTCGGGTAAGGTACATTACAAATGGGGCATTGTATTCAATTATGGGCCTGATAAGTGATGAGTAGAGGGGCACAATGACCTCTCTTGATCTAGATGTGAACCCTTTCATGATAAGGTGGGCTATATAGAAGGTCTTTCTAACTACTTTGGCAACGTGATTGTCAAAGGAGAGATTGCTATCTACTTGGGTCCCCAAGTCTCTAATTACTTTTTCCGTACTTAATCGATTACCACTTATGTGGTGATTTGTGGGCACTTTATTGAGGGAAAATTAAAATAGCTATCAATGAGATGATTTACATTGAGTAGAAAAACAAACAGGCATCATCATTAACAACGGGTAAACACATAACTGCAGCCCCCCACCCCCGATTATCAGAACTGAATAAGGGAAAAGAAATTTGTTAATGTCCAAAATATATAATAGCATTAGCAATGAAACAAGTGTATGAAATGACACTTTTAGAATAAAATAACTTTCTATATTCAGACATCTGTTAACAATTCTAAGGACATATGGGAAGAATTCAACTTATAATACAAGTCAGTTATTTTTGTAATACCAGCTGTTAAACTTTCTTTACAAAAAGTTCACTGCAAAGTGTAAGCAGCACTCAACTATTCAATAAAAATCAAAGGCCTCCTTCAAAGAAACCATTCCCCCTACTCAGCAACCACAAATGATAAGAACACAGTTCTTCTAATGGGATAAGAGGTGCATATGTTTTGAAATCTCACTTTGATTTCTTCACAGACTCAGACTCATCATCATCATCGTCATCATCATCAGCCCCCTTTTCCCCATTTTTTTTCTGCATGGGGTCGGGGTATCATGTTAACTGTCACCAACTCTCTCAATTAAGTGCCACACTCTTGCCTTCTTCAACACTCATGCCTGACTGTAGCAGATCTTCTTTCACACAATTCAGACACCTTTTTGCTAGATGTCCTCACTTCCTCTTATCTTCTTTTTTTTGTCGATAAACTTTTTATTGATTTATAAACAATACAATTTAGGAGTTGACTTAACATATAAAACAACTTGGATTAAGCAAATTTGCAACTCATATAAGTATTAAAAAGAGATCAGAATAAAAATAACCTCACTCAATATATACAATATATACAATAGGTAACCATAAAGTAAAAAATAACTAAAAATACAGATTCTATGACTTAATAATATTCCAATTTTAGGTATAAAGAAATTTCTAAAACACCAAATCAGAGAAAGATTTAAGGTATTAAATATTAATAATACTCAAAACCTTCTCTAATACTAAATTTTTGAAAACCATTTTTTTTGGACTCTTAACCATGTTTTTTGAGCATCAATATATAAGTAAGCCATTTTTTGGAAAGTATCCCAATTCAGTTTCAAGCCAGTTTTGAGTTATGTAAAGTTTTACTAAAGAGCTAATAAAATAATAACTTGAGTGTCAAATTTGGAGATAAATTATGCAATTTCCCAAGACAGAATTTATGATACCCATTCTTTTCAAAGAGGTCCATAGTCTATGGGAAAAATGACAGTACCATAAAATATGTAGAAGGTCCGCATGGGGATAAGAACAACATGTGCATGAAGAGGATTTATTAGGATTAAATTTATTTAATTTATAAGGAGTATAATAAGCATCATTGTTAATCATTAATTGTGTGTACAGTAGTTTCTTAAATGGAATAAAATCCCTAGTATATCTGATAGCCAAAAGTTTTTGATTTTCAGTTATTTGAGAATTATATTTTAACCAGTTGTTTGAAAAAAGACATTTCTGATCCAGCACTAGATTCTTTATTAATTTGTAGGATCTTGATATCATTTTACCTGATGAAGATAATGTTTTAATTATCGTATTTAGATTATTTAATTCATGTTCTATAAGTTCTATAGGTTCATATTTACACACAATTACTTCTCTTAGTTATATTGTAGAATGACTCCAATTAACATTAAGAATTTTCATATTCTATTAAGGATAATTCATTATATTTCAGGATATCCCAGACTTTCAAATTTTTAATGAATGATAATTTGTTAGATTGTTATCTATCATTATATTAGGATTTAGATGAAGTGGCTGCAAAAGATGAGAATACTTATCTAGATTACATAATTTTAGTAGACCTTGAAAAGCTTTAATCTTTTGTTTGAGACTTCCTCTTATCTTCTTCCTGTTTTTCCCAAATCTTCCACACCAGATTCTGCTTTTCTGCACATGTCCAAAACATCGTAATCTGTTCTCTTTGTTTTTTTCTGGAATTGGAGCTACTTTGGCTTCAGCTCTTATGCCCTCATTTCTTCATCTGTCCCACAGTGTGCATCCTACCACCCTTCTCAGGCACTTAATTTCCATCACCTCTAGCTTCTTCAACTGTTCTGTCTTTACTGCCCAGGTTTCTGTACCATACAGTAGTACTGGTTGCACCAGTCTCTTGTACAGCTTACTTTTCAGCTTCTTTGGCCTTCTTCTGTCATGGACTACACCTGAGACTCTGTGCCAGCTGGCTGCAGCCCCTCTGACTCTAGCTTTAACCTCTTCATTCAGACTTCCCTTCTCCTCAACCACCCCTCCCAGATACTTGAAGCTGTTTACCTGTTCCACTGTCTTCCCTTCTATCTCTATTCTCAGCTTCTTTGATTTCCCCAACTTGATGCCATTGCCACTGTCTTGTCTGTGCTTAGTTTCATCCCATGTGCCTTCAGTTTTGCATTCCATTCTCCTATCCTTTGCTGAAGTTCTAGCTCAGAGTCAGCCTGTAATGCCACATCATCTGCATACAACAACTTTGTTGATCTGTTCCCTCTGACCTGTTTGCTAATGCACTCCATCACCAGTATGAATAGCAGTGTGCTCAGAGCTGAACCCTGGTGTATACCCACTCACACTGGGAACCCCTCTGTGAGGCCGAACACTGTTCGCACTTGAGTCATTGGGTCCTTGTACATAGCCTGCACTAATTCTACCAATGTTTCTGGGACTTCAAACCACAGCAGTACTGCCCAGATCAGCTTTCTTGGGAACTTGTCATATGCCTTCACCAAGTCTGAGAATGCCCAGTTGGACTCTCTCCTCATCTTTAGCTTCTTCTCAAGTATATGTCTCACTGCAAACATTGGGTGTATTGTGCTACATTCTGATCTGAATCTGAACTGCTCATTTCCCATCTTACTTTATACTACTCTGCATATCGAAAGAAAAAGAACAATTAATCATGTAAAGATTTGTGGAATGTACAAGTGTGAATCGTGCCAACAATGTAAATTTATACAAACAGATAATAAAGTCATCATTAGGGAGAGGATCTACCATGTTAATGGTAAATTTAATTGTGAGACTAGATGAGTTGTGTATACAGCTTGCTGTGACCAATGTTCTGCGTATTACATTGGCAAAATGGAGAGAAAAGTCAAGCAGCGCATATACGAACATCAGTACGCTATTATTAAAAAAGATACAACTAATGCATTAGCTAAGCACATTATAGAGTATCCTGATCACAAATTTAAATTTATAATTTTACAACAATGTCAAGGCGATTTAAGAGGGGGCCATGGCAACTACAACTTGAAGTTGATGAAATTATGTGGCAAATTAGGACAGTAGCCCATATCCCACCAGGGCTGAATGAATGTATTTCTATTAAAAGTATATTGAAACTATTATCCCTACGTAGGTAAATAAAACTTCTTATAAAATATAAATCAATATTAAAATAAAACTGATGTAGTCTTGATAGCAATTGCTTGAATTTTTACCAACAAAGAAAACGGATGTTTTCAACAAGTATAATAAATGGAACTGCAGGTTTGATATTTATTTATAAGTAAACAAAGTTCTTAATTTAATATGTATTTGAATAGTGTTGGAATAGATTAAGGTTTTATTAATAGTGTATGATTCTAATTAGTTTTAAATCGTATGTTTAAAGTATTAGTCACTTTTTGATTTGTGAGTTATGGCAGTTTAGTGTTTATAATAAGCTGTAGTAAATGTTGGTAAAATTTAGTGTTTATAATAAGGCTGTAGTAAATGTTTTTGTCTTTAATTTTAGAAATTGGATAACAGATTTTTAAAATACAGTATATGTGCATTTTTTAGGGTTCAATAATGTCTGCTTTATAAAATATATGTAGATATGGAGCTTTATTTTTTTCGTTTGGATTAATTTCAGTTCATTGCCAGCTTGTTTGAATTTAACAGTTTGTCGTTTTTTGTGTGTTGTTCAAGTAAAATGGCGAGTGAAACTGGAGCTAATTCACAAGTATTATTTTCACAAGAAGATCCTGTGATTTCGAATAAGGCTGGGTCCCTTGAGGAGAATGCCATTGGGAATTTAACGTCTTTGGTGCAGTTATTGCTTGGCCGTCTTGGCAGTTTAACCCAGCGAATGGATCTTTATGTGCAAAGTGGAGACAATAATCTGCAAGGGAGACCGGTTTGACTTGAGACCAATCAGCGGAACCCTTTAGGACAAGTACAATCATCAGCAATGGATCAAAATACTACTCACCTCAATGAAAATCAACATGCGCTTATTCCCACACCACATAAGCATGAGAACCACGCCCGTGACAATAACACACAAGCTGGAGAAGCATGTTTGTTTCCTACTATGGCTAGTTTTTTAAGCAATAATAATTTTTTTGGGCCTGGAATAGGTGCCGGAGCTACACATGAACAGAACCAGGTGGTGAGTACCATAACAACTTGGATGAATGACTTTGACCATAAACTGTATAAATGTAAGAAGCTACAGCTCGAAATTGCATACTTACAAGAATGCATAGACAAAAAGATTATTCCTAAGGGGTTGCACCAGTGGCATTACCCTGTAGGATTAGTTGAACATTCTGTTTTTCACTGGGAACTTTTGTCTTTGTTTGACAAACAAGGGTTTGAGTTCTTACAGTCACTGATAAATTATTATAAAGTTGAATCTAATAATTTAAAGAGTGAAATTGAAATACTAGAGCATGCTATAAAGACTGACAATGAATTCATACGGTACAAGTATGATTATGCTAGAATTTTTTCTAGCATTGAAACTACTACGGCTAAATTATTGGTGATAAAAAAGAAAAAGATAGCAATAGACTTGCAAGAATACACCAATAACAAAGCGTACCCTCGCCCCCCTTTTAACACACAGATTGCTATTAGTCAGCAGGCCAATTTGGATACTGACGAGGAAGCTATTGGGGTGGGTGCAAATAGTCCCATGCAAGAAGAAACCACAAATCGTTCTGCAGAAGCACAACCCTTACGTCGTAGTGAAAGTCTTAATAACAATAACAATAATGCCCATAATAATAGATCACCACAATACCAAGGGGCTAATAATAATGATAATCGGAACAATAGAGTTAATCACCAGGGTTTTCAGAGAAACCACAATGGCCAGCACAACAATCACAATGTGAACAACAATCAAGGTCAGAGGAGGAACCGCTGAAATCAACGGAGGAGATGACAAGACATCTGCTACATGAACCCCAGATACTGATAAGTTCTGAAGGGGACTTTAAGATATTTAATTATACAGTTATAACTATTACACAGGACATGGTAGACTTTTTTCTAAGGGGCTATCATTTGTGCCTGACAGAAAGATGGACATTGTGAAAACCATTGTTGATTTAAAACTTTTTGTGCGCAAATTGAATCTAAATGTACTTATGGGAACAAATTCTTCACTAACAAACTCTTTGAGGGTTTCAAGCATTTTTAACCCACCTTTACATTCATCTTTAAGTACTTTTGAGAAAATATGTGAAATGGACTTAAGAGCTATTGCGGTGGGTGCGAATAGTCCCATGCAAGAAGAAACCACAAATCGTTCTACAGAAGCACAACCCTTACGTCATAGTGAAAGTCTTAATAACAATAACAATAATGCCCATAATAATAGATCACCACAATACCAAGGGGTTAATAATAATGATAATCGGAACAATAGAGTTAATCACCAGGTTTTCAGAGGAAACCACAATGGCCAGCACAACAATCACAATGTGAACAACAATCAAGGTCAGAGGAGGAACCACTGAAATCAATGGAGGAGATGACAAGACATCTGCTACATGAACCCCAGATACTGATAGGTTCTGAAGGGGACTTTAAGATATTTAATTATACAGTTATAACTATTACACAGGACATGGTAGACTTTTTTTCTAAGAGGCTATCATTTGTGCCTGACAGAAAGATGGACATTGTGAAAACCGTTGTTGATTTAAAACTTTTTGTGCGTAAATTGAACCTAAATGTACTTATGGGAACAAATTCTTCACTAACAAACTCTTTGAGGGTTTCAAGCATTTTTAACCCACCTTTACATTCATCTTTAAGTACTTTTGAGAAAATATGTGAAATGGACTTAAGAGCAATTGTAATGAAATGCATTCTAGAAATAACAATAAGACCAATATCACTAAAAATGAATGGGAATTCTTAAATTTACTGAATGAATGCAACATTAGGGTAATGAAACCCGATAAAGGGGGCGGGTTGGTTTTCATGGATCAGAATGAATATAGTAAAAGCATGGAGAAACACCTAACTACCAAAGCATACACTCAAGTTAGTATCAATGAAGTCAACATGGCTTATAAGAAAATTAGAGGCATCTTAGGTGATTTATTTTTAGAAGGGGTTACTGACATCGAGGCACATCAGTATCTAACCATGGTTGCCCCTAGGATACCTGCCCTTTTTGGCTCACCAAAAATACATAAAAGATGTGTGGACTCCCCATTTAGACCCATTGTAGATGGAAGAGGGTCTGTGACTCATGCTTGTGCTAAGTATATAGACACTATATTGAAGCCCTTGTTGGCACAAGAGTCCCAAATTTGTAGGGACTCGTGGAGTTTTTTAGAAACTATAAGTAAGGTTAAATATCATGAGAGTTATAGATTTCTTACAATTGACATGAAAGACCTATACACTGTAATCCCTCAAGAATTAGGACTTGAATGGATTAGGGAATTTATGACAATTAGACAAGTGGATGAGAAAACTATATACTTAGTAGAAATGTTATTAGAAATAGTGTTGACCAACAACTTTATGATCTTCGATGGGCAACTGTATCTCCGGAATACAGGAGTAGCAATGGGATCTCCCTGTGGGGGGAGTTTTGCCAATTGCATTATGGCCCATTGGGGAAAAAACTTTATTATTTACAAATAATTTATTTCAAGAAAATGTCTCCTGGTACACCAGATAGCAGGACAACATGCTTTTGATTTGGAAGGGTGAAAAAGCGTTGGTTCCATTTTTTATTAATAATATCACTGGGATGACTAATTTTCTAGAATTCACTTACAACTTAGAGGATAACAATATTAACTTCTTGGACATTAATATAGTGAAGGACACAACTAACCTTAGACTTAAAAGTACAATTTATAGAAAACCATCATATTCTAATGCCTTCTTGCATTTCACTAGCAGTCACCCTTACCATCAAAAGAGAGCGGTGGTGAAAGGGCAGATGGTAAGGGCGACAAGAATGGTATCTGATGAAATGGACTTCATTAGTGAATGTGAATTTTTGAAAACTATGTTCATTAATAGAGGGTACCCGCAAATTATGGTGGACAACATTATTTTTGAGGTTAGTTCTAAGAGAAATATGGGATATTTTAAACCTCTATTACAAAACAATTCTGTTCAAAATGTGGACCTAGTTGTAGACAAACACAATATGGTCATAGGCAATAAAAAGCATGATATAATGACCAATTTTCTTTGTACGTATTCCCTTGATTATATTAGAATAAGGGAAATATTGAATAAAAATTGGGCCATTATAACAGAAGATAGTGGCCTGTTGAAAGTATTAGGAGATAAACCTAGTTTTACATATAGAAAAGGCTCAAATTTAAAAGCATTACTTGAAAGAAAAAGAAAAATTAATCATGTAAAGATTTGTGGAATGTACAAGTGTGGATCGTGCCAGCAATGTAAATTTATACGAACAGATAATAAAGTCATCATTAGGGAGAGGATCTACCATGTTAATGGTAAATTTAATTGTGAGACTAGAGGAGTTGTGTATACAGCTTGCTGTGACCAATGTTCTGCGTATTACATTGGCAAAACGGAGAGAAAAATCAAGCAGCGCATATACGAACATCAGTACGCTATTATTAAAAAAGATACAATGAATGCATTAGCTAAGCACATTATAGAGTATCCTGATCATAAATTTAAATTTATAATTTTACAACAATGTCAAGGAGATTTAAGAGGGGGGCCATGGCAACTACAACTCAAAGTTGATGAAATTATGTGACAAATTAGGACAGTAGCCCATATCCCACCAGGACTGAATGAATGTATTTCTATTAAAAGTATATTGAAACTATTAGCCCTACATAGGTAAATAAAACATCTTATGAAATATAAATCAATATTAAAATAAAACTGATGTAGTCTTGATAGCAATTGCTTGAATTTTTACCAACAAAGAAAACGGATGATTTCAACAAGTAAAATAAATGGAACTGTAGGTTTGATATTTACTTATATGTAAATGAAGTTCTTAATTTAATATGTATTTGAATAGTGTTGGAATAGATTAAGGTTTTATTAATAGTGTATGATTCTAATTAGTTTTAAATTGTATGTTTAAAGTATTAGTCACTTTTTTGATTTGTGAGTTATGGCAGTTTAGTGTTTATAATAAGCTGTAGTAAATGTTTGTAAAATTTAGTGTTTATAATAAGATGTAGTAAATGTTTTTGTCTTTAATTTTAGAAATTAGATAACAGATTTTTAAAATACAGTATATGTGCATTTTTTAGGGTTCAATAATGTCTGCTTTATAAAATATATGTAGATATGGTTTCAAGTGTTAAAGTATCCCGTGGTTGTTAAACTACGGGATACATGAATCGGTTTACAAGCATAGTCTCTTTAAAGAAAGTACGAGGTTTAATAATATAATTGAATAATTGCTTTTAAACATAGTATAAATTAGTTGGTAATGCTGTTGTTTGTTGTCTGAAGAAGGGGAGGCACTGACCTCGCCGAAAGCGCAAATAAAATTGGAGTTTTATTTTTTTTTGTTTGGATTAATTTCAATTCATTGCCCGCTTGTTTGAATTTTACTACTCTGCATATCTGTTTAGCAATCACCCTCTCCAGAACTTTCATGCAATGTGATAAGAGTTTGATGTCGTTGTACTGCCCATAGTTGTGGATGTCCCCTTTGTTCTTGTACACTGTCATGATTATGCTTATCTTCCAGTCATCTGGGATATGCCTTTCTCTCCACACTGCTATTAGTACCCTCTAGAGCCATTTCTCCTCTAACTCACCAAGCATCACAGCCTCAGAAATGTATCCATAAATCCATAACATAAGCTTAGGATCATTGCATTTAGCAAGTATTATACCTTCTATACTAACACAGATGGCCAAAGTCCAGACATCAGTTTCAAATGTCTAGGAAAACATACTGAAATCATAAATACAAGTAGTACTTATAAAGAACACAGCACACCTTGATAGGAATTGAAACAAAGTTATCAAAAAATAGTGCAACTGGTGCATTTTAAACTTAGTCAAACAGCAGTCTCTTTAATTTTGAAGCAGTCAGTGATTCCAAGCAGTTTTTCCCTACAATGATAGAAGTTCCTTATCCCCAGGTTGGTCTTATATCATGTAGATTAACCCTTCTGTCCAATATGTGGAATATGTAACTCATGTGTCAGTTGATTATCATTCCTGAATTACCCAATCTACTCAAAGTACTGGGCAGGTAAACATAGTGTCAGGACCTACATGATGCCACACACAAGCCCTTAGCAGTATAAGAGTAAGTATTCAGAACTGTGGTTAGCTAATGACTTGTAGGTTTTGCTCATTAGAAATACTGCATGACTAATTAAGTGTTTAAACACTCCTGCTTCTTTGATGGAAACCTACGGAGAATGTGCCAGGGAGAATTGGCTTACAACAAAGTTTGTGATTACATTGACTTAGGAGAAAACCTTTATACCGTGTTTATGAAAATATGCTTAAGACATAAGTGTGCCCCTGAGTACAAATGTGCCTGCAAATCATATATATACAGCTTAAACACACAAACAAAAATGTCAAAATAAATGCAACTTATAATGCAATCATGTTATAAATGCATCAAAAGTGACTAATGATCTCAAATGAAAGAGAATAACACTCTCTTTTACTGCACGCATTTTTTTTCTGTACAGTGACATGCTTCAATAGCTTTCTAGACAGATCTTTCCATGAAAGGACAAAGGATAAGTATAAGAACATGGGTATATTGCTCACTAAATGTACAATTGTATAATTCTAAACCTGAGTATACATGCTCTAATTTCTCTACCTCAGTATGTTTATGTGATTTGCCAAACACTATTTATCTTGTCAGGATTGTATGAGAACACCATGGTTTCACAGTTCAATTCTAGAGAGGGTGAGGAGAGAGCAGGAATCCTTAATTTCCACATCTGAATGATATAAGACTACAGAATTGAGAAATCATCACACTGAGCCATTTTATTTATTTATTTATACATCCTTTGTATGGTGCTTGGAATTGTGCATTAGTGACTGTCAGTGGTTTCTAGCAGTAAACAATAGTTCACTTTCCAAGGCAAAAGCTCAAAATATTAATCTGAAATTCTACCTATAGTGTAAATTAGACTGGTGCCAATGCACTTCACTCAGCACTCTAGACAGTACTGAGTGCTAAAAAGACACCTGTTCAATAACTGTCTCCATGGCTCAGATTATTAATGCAGTAAGATATGAAAATAGTACCAACAATACAGATTTTGATCCCAGCTTTGGATATTTTGAAGTCAGCATACATTTATAGATTTTTTGTGTGTGTCCTGGAACCTGAAGTGCAATTGCAATTTTCAATGTTTGGGTTGTAATTACAGACATTTGCATAATGGATGATAAACAAGATAGCTTTGATATATGTCTCCTGCAGTCTTCCGTCAACTGATTATTATAATAGTACATTTTGATGTGCATGGTATAACAAATATGCCATGGACTAAAGTTTGAAGAAGTAAAATCAGAAACAGAATGAGCTGTGGAATATGGATCCTTAATGAAAACCACTGTAAAGCTGTGGAATATGGATCCTTAATGAAAACCACTGTAAAGCTGCATGAAAAAGTACATAGTACATTAATTAATTTCCTTAATACATGTGTAAATTTTAGATGTATATGCTGTGTACAGCATGACCTTATATAAGATTCTGCCTGGCCCCTTCCTAAATATGTCTCATGACATGAAGGCATGATGATATGTAACAGAAATGTAAGTTATCATGTAGCAAACAATGTTAAAATACAAAATGTTGCAGAGTAATCCCATAGTTGCTGAGTTAAAATCTAGATTTTTTGACTTTTCAATGACATATGAGCCTTACTCTCAACATTTCAGTTTTAGAAGAGCACCACTTGGATAAATCAGTATTATTATGGATTAATGTGTTTCTGTTTAGTTTTTCTTTTTGTCTTTTTTTAGCTTCTGCCTTTATACTACGCTTGGCATTGAACACTGTTGCTGTTGACTGTCAGTGGAGATTGTCAGTGAATAACACTTAACTTCTTAAGGCAAAAACTCAGAAATTTAATTTGGAATGCCATCAGTAGAACAAATAAGAATGGCACTGTTACACTTCAGTCAGCAGTCTGGACAGTACCTAATGCAGAAAATACACCTGCTGTGAAGCTTTCTCTGTGGCTCAATCTGTTAATGCAGAAAGTTATGAGTAACAGCAGAAGTAATGCAGGGCTTACATCCAGACTTTTTATTGAGGGTGGGGGTCAGAATAAAGTATTGTCATTGACTTTTTATTAGTAACTGAACTAAAGTACAACTAAAAGTTGCCAATTAGAACTTGCAAAGCAACTCTGTGTAATGAATGCTGATTAAGTTAGATATATTCTGTCTGAAGTGTGTTAAGCATAACAATGATCATAGTTAATGTAAAGTACACTTGATGCATAATGTTACAAAATATGTTGGGATAAAGTATCACTCATCACAGGTGTCATCATTAGGTGTATAGGACAGTATGTCATGTAAAGTATGTATGCCCTCTTCATCTACAGGTGTTACTGAGATCACTCAAATCAATGCAATGGGAATTATCTTAGAACAATAAATACATTCTTCTAAATATAAGTCCTGTAACATAACTCAAAATCCAGCACAAACAGGCTTGTCAGAATTAAATCTCCACTGATGTTGAATTTTTTTGTATAGCATAGCATGACCAAGACTTTCACCAGTTTAACTAGCATCCCATGCACTGCTGAACAGTGTAATCACCATTATAGTGACATGATATCTGGAAATATGGCAGAGAATTGACATCCAAATTACATCTAATGTATACCAGCTGGTGTGAATGACCTGAGACGTACCTCCCTGGACTACATGAAAAGAGACATAGAGGAGCTCTCCGATTATGTAGCCCAGGCTGGTATGACCCTGACCCTGAGCAGCATCTTGCCCTCACCAAGAATGATACCACAATACAGAGACAAGATGATCAGCTTTAACAATTGGCTCGAGTACTGGTGTCATTCTAAGGGGATCCAATGTCTGTCTGCCTGGGATGATATGTTGGATAAGCCACACTGCTTCGCAAGGGATGGCTTACACCTGTCACCACTGGGCTTCCGGATATTGGCTAAGGCTCTTGCCACCCCCATAGTGCCTTTTTTAGGCAAGGCTCGAAAGACAAACCCACCTCCTTAGAAAACAAAAATGGAAAAAAACTAAGGGTAATGCTGCTCAACGCCAGAAGTCTAAATCTCAAGATGCAGGCACTTGATGCACTCCTCAGCATGGAGAACATTGACGTCTGTGCAGTAACTGAAACCTGGTTCAAGGCTCCTGAGAGCAGCCCCAGTGCTACCAGGCTATACCTCGTATCATGCTTTTCGGCCACAAAGGGAGGAGGAGTGTCCATATTCATAAAGGACACCCACACCTCCAGGTTAGTAACAACACATGAAGCAACAGAGACCATACAGGTGCAACTAACCATAGGCAAAACTGCTATACAACTGGTAGCATGTTACAGACCACCCTCCCAACCTCAAGAACCCCACTCAGCCTTCCTGAAGACATTGGAGGATATGAATGTATCACAAAATACCATCATACTGGGAGACTTCATCTACCCAAACATAGATTGGGTTCATTATTCTAGCCCTAATACCTAGCCCAAAGGTTCCTGGAATTCATAAATTCAAATGCACTGGAACAACTAGTCACCTCTCCCACTAGGGGAGATAATATACTAGACCTGATCATCACAAACATGGGGACAAAATGCTCCACACCGGAAGTATACCCCTCACTAGTGAGATCTGACCACAAACTAATCACCCTGGATATACATATCCCACCTCCACCCCAGCACAAAGACTACAGTGAAAAACTTCTCAAATGCAGACTTCACTCTTCTTAAGAAGGAGATGGTATCCTTTAAGCCCACTGTGCCAGTGGATACCACATTCATAATGCCGAATCCTTCACAAATGCTTTCTATGGACATATCCAAGAATGCATGGATCATGCAATCCCAAACAAATCCAAGTCCCTCTCCACCAAATGTAAGCATCCTGTCTGGTGGACCTCAGCCATAAACAAATTGTATAACAAAAGAAGGAAGCTACTGCACGTCAGAGCGAAATCCCATGAAGGAAGGCGTCTCTGATCAACATTAGCAGAAAACTATGTTCTCTCATAAAACATCCAAGGCAAACTTTGAGAGAAAAATCGCTAAGGACACTAAAGATAACCACAAAGCCTTCTTCAGCTATGTTAGAAACCTGGGTGGAAACCCTCAGATATGCTCAGAGTTGGTTCACAACAACAAAAAATACACTGAACCCACAGATATTGCTAACATTCTGGCTGACAGGTTTAGTGCAAATTTCTCGCCTCCCTCACCCCCAAAAGAAGAAATACTTATCCCAGCTGAATGTAATCTCCCTGTCATCTCAGATGTCCAAGTGAAACTCCTAAACAAAGCAAAAACACAGCATCAATGGGACCTGGCGGTATCCCGGGTGCGTGTTACGTGAACTCAAGAGGAGCTAAACCCACACATAAAAATGCTATTTAACCTTAGCCTTACTTGGGATATGTACCTGTACACTGGCGTACAGCAACAGTGGTCCCACTCCACAAGGGGGGTGCCTCTACAGACCCTGGAAACTACCGCCCCATAAGCTTAACTAGCCTGGTCTGCAAAGCTATGGAAAGAATCATTATGGAACTCATAAACAGAGACATAGGGGACCTACAGACACTTGACCCCACCCAGTTCGGCTTTGTGAAGGGCAGATCCTGCCTTTTAAATCTGGGTTGACTTTTTCGAAACAGTCACTAGAGCCATTGATGAGGGCAAAGCAGTCCATACAGCATACCTGGACTTGGCTAAAGCCAATACCCCACTCAGGCATCATAGATAAGCTAAACAGCTTAAAAGTAAACCCCTATGTCACTAGATGGGTTGCAAACTGGCTAAAGGACAGAACCCATAAAGTTAAAATCGCTGGAGCAATGTCAGACTCAAAGCCGGTCACAAGTGGTGTCCCACAGGGATCTGTCCTGGGATCCCTCTTGTTCGGCATTTATTTCTCAGATGTTAAAGCAAACATGGGAGGGCTGTGACTGACAAAGTTCGCAGATGACTGTAAACTAGGAGCCATAGTCGCTACACCAGCAGACACACACATCCTACAAAAAGGCCTCACTGAAACGGACAACTGGTGCCGTAGTCACGGCCTTAAACTAAATGCCAAAAATGTATAGTCATCCCTTTGGAAAAACAAAGTACCCACAAATTATCACATAGACAGCAACCCACTGAGTACGGAAAAAGTAATCAGAGACCTGGGGACCCAAGTAGACAGCGACCTCTCATTTGACACCCACGTTGCCAAAGTGGTTAGAAAAACATTCTACCTTGCACACCTCATCATGAAGGGATTCACATCCAGATCCAAGGATGTCATTGTACCCCTATATTCCTCCCTCATCAGACCCATGATTGAGTACAATGCCCCATTTGGTATGTACCTCACCCGGCACTTGCAACAGCTAGAGAGACCACAGAAGTACCTCACCAAAAGGATCAAGGGTCTCCAACATATGTCTTATTCAGCCAGACTAAAGAAACTTCAGCTCTATTCAGTGGCATACTGCCTGCTCAGAGGTGATCTCTGCCTGACGTACACGGCCATGTCCGATCAGGATTTGATGGACATGCTCCACCTCAAAAAATCCAAATCCATCAGGACCACGAGAGCTAAAGACTTAAACCTCGGCACAAGTATGAATAGGACATGCTGGAGGGATAGATTCATAACCCAGAGGCTTCCCATGCTTTGGAACAGGAACCCAGTTCGTATTAGGCAGAGCCCCTCACTGACTCTCTTCAAGAGAAGTCTTGATGAGTGGATGGGAGATCGAAAGTTTACCCCAGGGGTCACATCTGTGTCACTGCTAGACAGGGGCACAGTAAACTAATTCTATTATATAAGAGGACCTTCAGTGTGTCACTACTAGACAGAGGCACAGTATTCTAGATTTATTCTGTACATTTTTGTACCATTTCATGAGGTGGCAAAAGCCACATCACTATGGCTAGGTTTACAAATGTCCCAGGGCAGATAGCCTAGTACTATACTATGAAACTATGAAACTATGAAAAAGAACAAGTAGAACTTTCTGAGCCATTGGAAAGCAGAATGTAGAGCTATTAACCCCATAAATTTTGTAAGTATAGTAAACCATCATTACTCAATACATTACCATAGGTAGCCAAGACATGGAAGTATTTTTTTATGTTGGTGTTTTGTTTCTGTTTTTGTTCTTTACATCTTCTGAAGAAATAGGATAAAAAACAAACTGAAGAAACATAGATTAAAACACAAGTGGAAGACCCAAAGAAACAAACTGCTGCAGGTAAAATCCAGAAAAACTTGAATCTAGAAACTTTTTGAAATAAAAACTTGTTTAAAACTATGAGAGAAAAGCACTTTCATTCACAAAAATACATGAACTTCATCAGCTAAACATTGCTGAAAGTGCACACACAATTTGTAACTTTTGTGTTCAATCACATGACTGCCAAGCCCCCGGAAATTAAGTATCATCTTAAAGGACCCACCACACAGAAATTCACATTGTGTGGCACTGAGTTAATTCAATTGACAAACTCTGCAAACAAGGAATATATATATATATATATATATATATATATATATATATATATATATATATAATGTATATATATATATATATATATATATATATATATACACACACACACACACACACACACACGCACACACACACACACACACACATATATATATATTTATTATTATGTATATATATATATATATATATATATATATATATATATATATATATACACACACACACACACACATATAAAGTATAAAATGCATTCCCTATAAAATCAGAAAAATGAAAAAAGTATGTAAAGATATGTAAAATATAAACCCTGTATTTAGGGTTCATCATTTCAGTGCTTTTAACTTGAGCAAACATGCTATTGAAACATGTTCATTGAGTTCAGGTGAGTTATTGGCATTCAAATGCAGCTGCCAATATAGTTCACGTTTTCCAGTAATAAGGTCCATGGACTTTCATTACTGCTGGATGGCATTTGTTCCAAAATACAAAATTTGAACATGTGGTGTGGGTGACATTTTATGTGTTTGTAGAGAGCGTTAGTCTCTTTTTTTCATTCTGATTTCACACAAATGTTCATATATTCTGTTCCTCAGTCTCCTCTCCATTTTTCTTAAGTAAAAAACAGGGGCAGAACATACACAGTGCAGAATATACCATCTTTCTTGTACAACAATTGAATCTGTTTCTTATACAACCACCTGGTTGTTCAAAGCAATTTCTTGGCACACCAGAATATTGGGGCAGTAGGGGCAACAACCACACTTATTCATCCCCATAGATGGTTGGTGTTTGGACCAACTGTGTTCTAATATTGCTATCAAATTTCTGTCCCTTTTGAACACCACTTGTGGACCCGGCCCCACATAACCATAAATGGTATTCTCTTGTAGGAGAAGACACCAGTTCTTTTCCGGAATTGATTTAACAGAGAGACCTTCAGTAGAACAGATTGTAATAAAAGAAGAATTCCTGTAGGTCTCTGTGTTTGTGGTCTCAGCCATGGGTGGCATTGATGTAGTATTTTCACCTTCTTTGTCTTCCTGACTTCCATTGTTGGTCACACAAGTCCTCAGAATTGTCATAAAATTATGATACTCATCAGCTCTAGCATCAAGTTGTCTACAAATTTTGTAGGATAGCCAAGTTTTAAAAACATGTTTTTCAGCAATATGTACTCATCCCAAAAGGCAGTATCTTCTGTGGTCATTTGGCCTGCCCTCACAAACTGGCCCTTGACCGCTGCCCTTTTCTGTGTTATAGGGTGCAAACTGTCAAAATAGAGAAAACTGTTCAAATACATGGGTTTCCTATAAATTTTGGAGGTGAATCTTTCATTTGTGTTATCCTTGGCCAACCATATATCCAGGTAATTTAAGATGATGCTTCATTTCCTGGGGCTTGGCAGCCATGTAATTGAACACAAAAGCTACAAATTGTGTGTTACTCCAGCAATGTTCATCTGATGAAGTTCATGTATTTCTGTGAATGAAAGCATTTATCTTTCATAGTTTTAAGCAAGTTTTCATTTCAAAAAGTTTTGAGATTACTGTTCTTCTGGATTTTACCTGCAGCAGTTTGTTTCCTTGTACCTTCCACTTGTGTTCTGAAGAAATAGACTGGAATATGGAGGTGTATCAACAAAGCTTGGCATGCCTCAGAGAGGCACAGGGTACATATGGCTCAGGTTTGAATGTTAGCAAATTCATAATACATCAGAAATGTATGTTAACTTTTCCAAATGTCAGAATATCAATCCATATGAGCTTTAAGCACACACATTTAGTGGGCCTACATTATGTATAGGTTCATAGGTAAGTACTAGGCTAGTTGCTCTTGTGGACCATTTTAAGCCTAGCCCATTTGCCTTTTTGTGCTCAAAATAACCTGTCCCATTTGGTTATGGTTTGGCTTTCCCCATCCCATGGTTGATAGTTATATATTACCCCTAAAAAGAATAACTGGGATCATACCACAGATAATTTGAGGGGACTCATGCATGGGATAAAGCATTTAGAGACTACACCTGTCCATTAGTAATAGAGGAGGCAATCCTGGTAAACTTTCAGTTTCCCATCAATACATCTCAGTTTCACTTGAAAATGGACAGGGATGAACTTTGTTTTATGTGGATGGGAAGTCTGTTTCATGGCAATGGTATCCTCTGTGAAATATACCTGTCCCTCCTACCCATTTTATTGATGTAGAAAAACAGGTTTAGATCCCTAGACTGTGTATTTTTTATGCTGTTTCACTTGATGATGGGCAGTAAATCCAGCAGTAATGAGTCAGAAAATGCCTTGTATGCCAGACACAGGTCACTTTTTAGCAGTCTGTAGGATACCAAGTATGGTGACAGGGCTTTGAGTCAGTCCATGTAGGAAATGTTCTTTAGGCCTTGTATCCTTTTGTAAGGTATCTCTGTTGATATTTCAGTTGTTGCATGTATCTGGATAGATACATGCCAAATGGAGCATTATATTCAGTGATTGGCCAAATGGAGGCCAAGTAATGGGAAATAATGACACTTTTAGATATAGACACAATCCCTCTGTGCAATAGAGAAGGACGTTTTTACCACAATAGGCATATGTTGGTCAACAGTTAAGTCACAGTCCAAGTAAGTTCTCAAATCCCAAACAACTGGTTAACTCTTAGGGGTGCATTATCAATGTGGTAGTTCCCTGGCATAGATGAGTTGCCAAAGAATACACTAATACATTTTTTGACATTTAGTTTTAGACCATAATTTTGACACCAGTTATTTATTTGAGACAAATATTCCTGCAGGATGGTTAAGCCATCTGGGGATTCATTGGCTCTTCCTAGCTTGCAGTCATCTGCAAACTTAGTCAGCCAGAGGCCTTTGGTATCAGCTTTTACTTCAGAAAAGTATATGCCAAACCGGAGAGTACCCAGCACAGACCTCTGGGTGATTCCACTGGTGGCTGGTCTCTGTGCAGGTAACTTCCCCTATTTTTACTTCCAGCATCCTATCTGTGAGCCAGCTGGCAATCCAGTAGGTGACATAGGGGTTTATTCCCAGTTTATTTAGCTTTTCTACTATGCCTGAGTGGGGAATTGTGTTAAAAACTTTGGCCAGGTTGAGGTATGCTATGTGTACAATTTTGCCTTCATCCATTGATTTGGTGACCTTTGTAACAAAAAAAAAAAAAAAAAAAACAGGTTGAGTAAACATACCTGCCCTTGATGAATTAAAACTGAGATGGATCTAGTGCTTGGAGACTCCCTATGCTCTGAGTGATTAATTCCATGATACGTATTTCCACGGTTTTACATATGAAGCTGTTCAGACTCTGTAACTGCCTGGGTCTGTAGAAGGTTCTCCCTTATGCAGGGGAATGACTGTAGCTGTTCTGCATTCACTTAGTACAAAACCTGTATGGAAGCTGAGATTGAACAATGTTGTCAATGGTGATATGTATCAAGCATATAGGCCTAATCCAGTAGCTCTTGATCATTGCATTAGGCATTATTTAAATCAGATTAGCTGTGAGTGGGTTCAATTCTAAGCAGCAGCAATTTGCTTTTATTACAGAATAATATATAAAATCCATTTTCTGCAATCATTAACTAGCATTACATATTCCATCTTAGTGAACAGATTTCTTAATTAGAATGCATATATCATTGTGCCATAGTCACTTGATAGATGATTGTCTATAAAAACAATGAGATTGATGTGTTTTATGACACATTTATGACTTCACATTGATATCTAGTTGTGCCAAATGTTACCATATGCATGTGTATATTTGGATATATTTTGAACTATTAAAATGACATGGAATTGATATATCTTGTATGTTTTCTCTTCCCCTTAACTCTATCTCCTTCCTTTTTTGTCATTTTGATTGGCAACATAATTTCTGCTGAAACATAAACAACCATCAGCACGTGAAGCTAGACTGACCACTGAGGATCGGCCCACCATACCTCCACAGATAGCTGTGGTGGCACCACCACAGGCAGTACAGACACCCAGCATATCTGGGTCACTACCTGTCTGCATTGCCTCCAGAACTCCTGCACTTTCTGCACCACCTGTCTGCATTACCTCCAGAAATCCTGCACTTTCTGCTCCAACTGCATCAGATAGTTCTGCCCCCAGGGTTGGTGCTGGTACAAGTGGAGATGGCAATTTCATCTCCTATCTGGAGCTGGTAGGGTATTAGGGAGATGGGCTGTGGTGCCCAAACTGGAAGAATTAATGTCCAGCATCGAATAAATAAGTCAATGACCCAACAAGCACTGGCCCAGATGTCTGCTACAGGAGACAGTAATAATAGTTCTGAAAGTAAGGACTAGCTTCTCACTGCACTCATGCTGGATACAGATGTGCCTCCAATGTCCCCAACCTGTCCCTTGTCATGGTGAACCCCAACCTTTTTTGTCCATCTCCATCACTGTCTGTCTTGTATGTCTTGTATG
Source organism: Protopterus annectens (assembly GCF_019279795.1). Classification (NCBI taxonomy): domain Eukaryota; kingdom Metazoa; phylum Chordata; order Ceratodontiformes; family Protopteridae; genus Protopterus; species Protopterus annectens. The sequence goes on from NC_056732.1 coordinate 1,289,103,341, forward strand.
TTTGCACCTGCTACCTAACATACCCTACCCTACATAACCCTCATATTCCTAATCACCTTCCCCAACATTAACCTCTCTACAATAACAAAATAAAATGTCCGTCTGTCCCACAGAAATATTATGACCCATACAGCGATTAGTTCTAGGCTAACTGTCCTTGTGGGCCATTTTAAGTCTAGCCAATTACCCCATGTGAGAACCTAACCCTGCACCCTGTGTTTCTAAGGTAAGCACCTTAACCATTACACCACTCTCCACTTAACCTATGTGCGTGTCTAACACATTTCATTCTGTCCAATTGGCCATACAACATCACCTACCACTGATGTGATGATTATCCAAATTCATCAAAATATTTATACAAGTACACAGCACTTAGCATCATGCAGCAGTACTAAATGATGGCAAATGGCATTTCATGTCATATGGTCAAAAACTGAAAATTTTATCTTCAACTGCACTAGCACTGTTATCATTGTGCAAATGTGATTAGCCTCACTGTGCTATACAAATATCGACTGAAAGTACTATAAGTTACAGTTGTTGAGCAACTTATAAACAAAGGTATGGCACCTAGGTCCAAGGAAGTTATTGTTCCACTGTATTCAGCATTCACCAGACCTATCATTGAGGACAATGCCCTTTTTGGCATCTACCTAACCACGCATATCCAACAATTGGAGTGTTGGCAAAACAGGTATGTATCCCTGAGACTACCCTGTCTCTGGAACAGTCTCCCCATCCATGTGAAGCCTAATCCAATTCAAGTGCAACTTGGACAATTGGATGGGGAACAGGAAATTTATCACTGGCTTGGCACCTATATCTTTAATGTTCACAGGCAACCTGTAAATGGTTCATCTCCCAGGCCCCTGTTGGTAAATGGTTCATCTCCCAAGCCACTGCGTACACTTATCAAGGGTACCAGAACTTGTCAGAGATTTGGGATGCAAGGCTAGGCTTAAAATGGCCCTTGTGGTCATTAGCCTAGTAAACACTTATGAACCCATGAACCTATATGTTTATTAGGCTGGAATATGTACTGTACACTTTATGGGATATTACAGTTCTCATGACTGTATGAAGCCTGATGCATACATTCTCCCTTGCTGAATCTTTTATAAATGTCCCTTCAAATGTGTGAATTTTACTGTGTTAAGTATGAGTTCCCGTGGGGTCTGCTCAGATAATGCTCAATTCTGTAAAATAATTTTGCATACTGTCAAGGGTTCAAATCCAAAAATATGTCAAACATTATTTAATGTTTTTCCATTTTAATGTTGTGTAAAACTCTTGAATGCATATGGTATTAACCCAACAGCACCCTGCTTATGCCTTAGTCATGGTTTTACTACCCTACCCTTGCTTTCTCCCAGATGGAAAAACTTCATTGTACACAACATGATATAATTATTATGATGACAAGTAAAAAATTGACACACCACAAACATGGACAGATATGACCCATAAACAAAACTATTTTTTATTTCACTTGCTCTCTCCCTCCCCCTTCTCTCTATCTCTCTACCCCCCTTCTGTGTCATCAGGCTTTGTCCTTAGCATTTGTGTGATGCCTGGTATTGAGTACCAATGATAAGTGGTAGTGAATAACAGGTCATGTCTTATGGCAAAACCTGATGAGCAGCTGTCTTCACCGGCATTAGTCTGCTGCCCATCATATTACTGTGTTTAGCCTCATTGTACAATGGAAAGACAAGCTGATAGAAGTATGACAAGACACTTATTATCATATATTGAACAGGCTGCAGGCTTGAATACCCACCATATGGAATGTTTCAGTTGTCAGTACTGTTATTAAGTATGCTGCATACATACTCCTTTGCTTCATACTGTTTCATTGACCCTTCAAATGTATAGGTTTTAATACCTGACATTTGCCTTCCTTTGTGGTGTGATCAACTAATAATCACTGGCAAATGCTTGAATCCAGCATCAGGCCAAAATTATGAACATTATTATTTCTCATAAAATTTGGCCTTGTTCAATTATGGATACATATGGATATGTATGTTATTCTGTAGTGTAATTCTGGATATAAATTCTTTTATTGTGCAATGGTAGCTAACTGGTTGTCTTACAGAACCCATGTGGTTAGAGTAGCAGGTGCCACTTCTGAAAGCAAAACATATACCGGTGATGTACCACAGGGCTCAATTTGGGGTCCTCTCCTATTTGGCATATATTTCTTAGACTTTCAGGGAAGCACTTCTTGTCCATGGTTAACTAAGTTTGCAGATGACTTAAAATTGGGTTTTGTTATTCGATCTTCAACTGGCTCACAATTGCTCCAATACGGCTTAGACCATGTTAACAATTGGTACAAGGGCAATGTTCTCAAATTAAATGTAAAAAATGCAGAATAGCTCATTCTGGTAAACAAAACAGTTTTATTTACCATATAGAATATGCACACCTCCAGTCAGACACTGCTGAAAGGGAACTGTGTATTCTTGTTGATAATTCCTTAGCATTTGTTCATCATGTCTACAATAGTTCAGAAAGCCTTTTATCTGGCCCATCTAATTTCCAAAAGCATATTCACTAGATTAAAATAAGTCTTTATTCCCCTTTACTCATATTTTATCAGACCCACTATTGTATATAATGCACCTTTTGGAATGTATTTATCTAAACATATCACACAGCTTGAGACACCTCAGAGATTCATAACTAAAAAGATGAGTGGTCTCAAAAATCGTAGTTATCAGGAGAAACTGGCAGCCCTTTTTCTGTACTCAGTGTCTTACAGACTCTCTCATGAAAATCTATGTCTCTCCTTTCATGTCATGAAAGATCCAGCCCTATTTGATCTGCTTTTCCTTCCCAGAACTAATGGTACACTAAATAGTCAGTTAAAGGAACTAAACCTGCATTAGCAGAGAAAACACATTGGCATGATAGATTATATCCCAATGTATCGCTTATCTCTGGAACAAACTTCCACTACATGTCAAGCAGAGTAGCATCCTTTCCACCTTCAATATAAACCTAGATAGCTCGATGGACAACCTCAAATTATTTCCTCATCTATCTTGTCTTGCCCTCCATGAGCCTAGAGGGAAATTTTGAATAGGGTGTTTTGTTTTGCTAAGTTTGAAATGGTCTGCAGGCCAATTGCATAGTATTTACCTATAAATATATGAACCTATTCCACCTGCAGTACCCTGCTTGTTCCTTTCTGTGGTTCACAATTATCCCAATGCTGCTCATACCTTCCCGGCTATAAGTACAAGATATTTGATAAAAAAATTAATAAGGAAGCAAATTATAAAACATTAGGTGCAGGCTGTAATTATTGCTCCTATACATGTAGAAGGTGCTAGGATTACATATTTAGCATTAACATGCATTTTCTTAAGGATATGAAGTCTGATACTTAGATGGAAGTTATCATGTGGTGACTCTGCTACTCACTGATGTAATATAAATTAATATGGTTTGCATAAGGATCACTACAATGTGTATTAAATACATAGACAGTCAGCAAATATGTGGACAGTGTAAGTATGCCCCTGTTTTATCCAAATAATGACTACTTTGCAGCAATGATCCTGACATATGTGTAAATTATGACAGAGAAAATTTTAGCATGACACATATCTGTTATGGAGTGGCTCAAAATCAGAACTGCCTTTAAATCTTTAATTCTTATTTGCCCAAAGCTTGACATGGAGCACTATAGACCACTGCTAATTCCCATAAGTTCCAAACCTCAAAAAATAATTATGCATGTGCTAATACTTTGCCATTGTTCACATAAATGAACTTGCCTGCTGTACCTAAGGAAGCAGCTTTGACTAAAAGAAAGTAAAGCTAGTGGCTTGTATTACTTGTATATGTTTTAATAGCTTGTTGTACTCAAGATATGATAATTTCATTGTGACGCTCTCTAAACACTACATACTGTAAATTATGTTTGCACTCCAACACATTACACTTGCTAATGATGTACAGTGATGGGGAACCTTTGGACACATACTTACTGAGTAGTAGGCAGTAATGTTGGTTCATATGTTTGACCTGTATAGTTTTTATTTCCATTGCACGTTACACAATCATTAGAAAATATTGACAATAGCACACCAAGTTATAGAGATCTGCATACAATGATCCTGAGATGAACCATCAGGAATGCTTGGTTGTCTTTCTGCTGTTTGACAACTGTGATTATCATCCATCAGACATAGTCAATACATCAGAATGTGAAAAAGCTAGCTATCACTACAGTACCACAATGTCCATGAATGAAAGGATATCAGTTATCTGAGCAGTATGTAATTACTTATGATCACTACATTCCTGTTCTGTGTACTTGTCAAGACACATTCCTTTTCGGCCAAACATGTGATGCTCACTATCTGCTGTGCAACACAATGATGATGTCATCCTTTAGTATGTGCTCTATGTCACACTTGTACTCAGACTTCTCCTGTGGCACTTGTGGTTGATGCAATGTACTCTAGCCTCTGTACTTAGGTGGGTGTTTGACTCCTGCAATGACTGAATTGTATGATTGTGTGTGTATATATAGTGCCATGTAGGACAGGCTTCCTCCACTGATCTGATGTATACACTTCCACTCAGGAGAAGCATTTGCCCTGATAGAGGAGTCCCCCATCAATTTCTTCCCATTTTAGCCCAAACAGTTGGTCTGCAATACACTGATGAGATCATCCTTTCAAGTGTGCTTTATCTCACACGTTTCCAATGAGACTTTACCTGTGGCACATGCAATGGATGCAATGTACTTTAGAATGTGTAGATAGGTAGGTGTTCAGATCTAGCAATTACTCCCTGACTTTAATTGAATCAATGTGCATGTGATTCTAGATCTAAGTAGGAATGGCTTCATCCACAGGACTGACATGTAGATTTATACCATGAAAAGGTCTCCCATTACTTTTAGCGCACACATGTCCTTTTCAATTTTTACCACTTTTTTATACTTTCCTGTGGTTTTTGTGGTGGGTAGGTGATGATAATGCATTCATTGCTGTACTTATGAGCATGCCCAATGTAAAGATGTAGTAGATGTGTGCCATTTACCACAAAGTAGATTAATGATTGTTTTTGCATTTGTTCATATTTGTCAAACTTAATAGAATTAGCATCTGTAAGGCTGGCTTTGCCAATATCTATGCAATGTATTTAGTGATCTATATTTTATTTTTATTTATTTTATTTATGTATTTTATTTATTTTACATTTGTTGACCGGGCTAGTCCAACTGGATATATGCCCATTTTCAGTGGAGGCCCGGGGAGAAAAGCTCCACACTTCAGAATAGAATTACAATATATGCAGAGGATAACAATTGTTACACGCCATTATTCAATTGCTCTATGCAAAATGAATGCAAAATGAAAATTTTCAAAAGGTCACTTAATAGACATTAATGTTTCACCTGCATTGAATTTATTTTAGAATACTGTCATACAGGTATTAGTAATGTGTCAACAAGTCTGACTTCAGGACAAAGTGTGATGGGCAACATGATGCTATAATGCATTCAGAGGTGTGGTTTGACAGACGTGTAATATGATTTATTACATTCAAACAAATGCATTATACTCAGTTTATAAAATGACAGGTGATTCATTTCCCCTGTAGCCAATGTCATTATAAAATACTGCTGGCATGTAAGTTGTTTTGGGCCAAATCTTCTATGGGCCACCTATCTATTTGTGGTATTCCTATCACACATACATACATCATATGCATAGGCATATACTGGCATTCCTGCACACACAAACCAATTGTTAAGGGAGTGACTACACATGAGTTTTGCCTTGATTTATTTGCATGTTAGTATATGTCACATGGCCAAGCTCCTCAATTTGCAACTATGTAGATCTCACATCTATTATATTTAGACATATGTAAGTATGGATAGCAGCACACTCTTCTGTTTTTGCTGGTCAACGTGACAGTTCTGTATATGTGCCTGGTCCTTCTGAATTGCATTGCATAAATACATGGCACATATGAATAGTCACACTTTCTACCATTCACAATGTGTTGGCTGCAGCCACGAAAGATTACTTCCAAAATTAATACTATTATTGGAAGGAGTTTATAGGTATGCATGATTCTTCTCAATATAACCCAGTTTTTATGTTTCCTTCATACAGATAACGCAAGGAAACAGTTAACATTTTTTAACCTGTATGTGAGTTCAAACATCAGTTCATTTCTACATAAATTATTGTTTTTGTTTACTTTCACACTATATATGACAATGCCAGTGAAGTTCCATAATTGTGCACTACCTGCAATATACGCAATGTCCACTACTGTATGTCCTTTTCTTGACAAGTATCTCACCTTTTAACTTTAAAAATTGTTTATAAATTCAATCACTTTGTTACACTGTAGTTGTGTCCCTCTCATCTCCTTTGGTCAACATTTCATTTTTTTAACCATGTAGATGTGTCCCTAAGTGGTTGTAATTACTTCTATAATGATCAATAATGATAATTACCAGTCTTTGTGGAGTAAACTACTGATATACAACTACAGATTCCATTTTAAGCTCCCCCTTCCTCTTAATTTATGTACTTCAAGTTGCCCTCGCCTTGTATTGTGCCATTCATGTGTGCTTGCTTACTCAGGTTAAGTTTATTTACATCCTGTTGTTTATACTGTGTACCTGAGCCTATCTACACCTCAACATGGCTGCTAGCAGGTGTTTGGGCTACAAACAGGTAATGTTCAATGTGTAGGCTTGCTTAGTGGCTTGCATATTAAATGGGCACTGCTGCTCATTGCTACAGGATGAGCAAATGTGCAGGCTTAGCATGATATGGGCATGCCTGTTAATGAATACCTGGAAATATGTGTTAAGCCCAAGTCCACTAGCAAACAGAACATTGAAGCAATGCACGTGCATGGTGACAAAAGGAATACCCAATAACATAATTAAACTTGCAAACTCTCCTAGGAAAAGCATAACAGTCAGCAGCTATAGTACTTAACAAATAATAACATAATCGGCCAAGACTTTCCCCCAAATTCAAAGAGCTGTTAAAAACTCTGTGGGGATTGTTCATTTAGATAAAGTATGAGTGATACATGTGCCAAGCAAAGAAAAACATGTGAGATTTGCAACTTCCAAAGAAACAAAAAATTGTTTCTGTGTAGAAGGTAAGACAAGCATGATATAGGATGGGATTCTGAAAAGCCTTTCATTACTCTACTTCTACGTTTTTGAGTAACTAAAAGGACAATTTAACTCATTACAGCTGAGTGACACCTCCAGGTGTTTATGCAGTTATATCCTACTGATGTCTCAAGGCGTCAAATATTGCTTGTTAATTTTTGCATTAATAATTCCAAAACCATGCTACATATGGTATTAAAATAGTTAATCTTAAAGCTTATGCAATGACAAACACAACTGTATTGATATCTGACCTCTGTCTATTGCAGATAAATATATATTCATTGTCGTTTGTATATTATTTATTTATATTGCCATAAATTCCATTTTTCTCTAAATAACTCAACAACCAAGTAGCACAGACAGAACTGTTTATCCTCATATAAAAGCTCTTAACTGGAAGAACAACATGTTGCAGACAGCATGTGTATATCTTGAGTGGTTGTTGAAATGCTGCATGTTGTTTACAAAATATTACTGACTAATAGTTACTATTTTACTGTTACTTATAAAATCCAGTTTAAAACCTAGAACCTAAAGAGTACTAGCACCACAAAAAAAACAGTTTATGCTGAAGAATTTTTATTCACTTTTTTGGTAACCCCATGGTTCCAGAGATATGAACATTTGTTTGACATGTGAGGACATAAGTTTAGGCTCTGCCCAATGGAAGTTACAGTGCAAACGTCCAAAGCTCCACTGGAGAGAATGAATTAATAATCAGTATTCATATGTGATATGCAAAGGAACAGTAACATTGACAAGGCATACCTTATCTAATGGACTAATGCAGTGTATTTGTCTTTGTTTACATTATTGTTCCATGTACACATGAATTCAGCTTAGTTATGGAACTCACAGTCATAATGGAAGGTCAGACAAGAGGTAATATGGAGAACAGAGAACTTCCAGGAAATTATATCTTCTTGTTGGCCCAGAAGTTTAATTCTTTGTCCAAGAATACTCCATGACTGATTGAAATATTTACATTTCCAAAAGCAAAAGAAAAGGAAAGCACAGCCCCAGGATACCAGAAGTGGTGGCAAGAAATACAAAGAGTTCAAATTCTAGACATTCTGCTTTAAAGAGCAGTCTTCTGCAACTTTATACGTGGTCTTTGCATGTTTTGGACAATATTCTAGATAAAAACAATCCAACCTGGTTATACTTGAGCTAAGAAGCAGAGGTTAACTACCTGAAGAACAAGGACCCTGTCTCAACTCCCTCCAGTCTCATCTTTGAGTCACCTATTCCCTGTACTATCTCAAGTAAAGGGAGCAAGAAAGTATGTGTCTATAATATCACTGCCAGTATAGCCTATAATTTAATATTCTGTTTTTGGTGGCTCTAAGAGCGCTAGCCAGGAAAGCCAGCAGCTTCACCCCCTCTCCACTCTGTAACCTATATATCTCTTTTCTTTCCCCTCCACGTAAAAGTCACCTGAACTACTTCTCTTTTCTCTGAATCTGTACATAAACTCCCACTTTTCCCCAATTTACAATATTAACTTTGCCCACTAGGTGGCAGTCTTGTCCTTCAGGACTTTGAAGTCTTTTCCTAGTCTGTGATACACCCTTACTATTTTATTTCTTTTTTGAGTCCTTAGGCTTGCTCTTAAAGTATAGCCCATAACACCTTCTTTACTTGAGGTGAACCTTCGACACCCACCTAGAAGCCTAATTATCTTTCCTTAACTTCACTCCATTATTCAAGGTTACTTACCTACTGTAGCCTGCTCCAACTGATTTTTCTTTTTCTGCTCCTTACCTCTCTGTTCTCTACCCGCTCCATTTGCCCTGTAGGCTCACTACACTCTCCTACCCTGTCCCCATATTCCACCTGCCCCCAGTGCTCCTAAATTTATACATCTAAACCACACCCTCTCCCTCTACAAACCAATCACAACTACCTCCTTATTAACCTATTTAACAAATTACACCACTCTCTTTAACCACCCCTACTATAACTCTACAAACCAATCACACCTACCTCCTTATTAACCTATTTAACAAATTACACCACTCTCTTTAACCACCCCTAGTATAACTTTTCCCTCCAAATAATATCAGTAAAGCTCATCAATCAAAATGTATACATTTACTTTCCAAGTTTAACTAAAGCTTCTAATCTTTCTTTTACTCCTACCATCCCTAGCAGCAGCCTACTTAATAACCTCCTATGAGCAGCCAAACTATTTACAGCTAAATCTCCCCAAAAAGTAAACAAGTATTATACCTCAAACTAACTCCCCCGAGCACATAAATATAACATCTCAACCTAGCTATTTACCTCCAAAATATCACAGACTGACCCACATCAAATATAACTACCTAAAACCCCAAAAACCTCTCAACCACTATTGTAACCTTCATCATCCCTTAAACATACTTTTACACATCTCCTTAACAGATGGAGACATCCATCCTAACTCTGGACCAGGACTTAAAGTAACCACAGAGCTACAAATCCATATTCCCACCTCACCTACTGTCCCATCTAAATCTCTCAACTACCTCTTTATTGCCCACCTAAACATTCACAGCATAAATAATAAAATTGCCCATCTTCATGCTCTCCCAGATTTTCATTCCTTTGATATCCTTTGCTTAACAGAAACTTGGCTAAAACACACTACTCAATATACTGAAATCATTCCACCAGGATACAACATCTTAAGAAAAGAACGCAAAGCAAAAAAAAATAGGGGGACTAGCTATTCTCTATAGAGAAGGGCTACAAGTATCAATACTAAACCTCAGCGCCCCTCCAGAAAGCAATGTAGAAATGATCGGCATTAAAATACAGATTAATTCCAACAAATCGCTAAATATAGTTTGTATCTACCTGCCCTCTGGTAACAATACCAGCACCCTGGAAGATATCCTTCCTGAGCTCTCTTCAAAAATCCCCCAAGAGACAATAATTCTAGGTGATTTTAATATTGACTGGAAGTGCTGCTCTAATGAAATGCCAACTTCCCATATTAACCTTCATGGCTTCTCACAAACAATCCACTCCCCAACCAGAGTTAATAAACCCAGTAATATAGAGTCCATCCTAGACTGGATTCTCATTAATAATCACCATCAACTCTACAAAGTAGGAACCCTCCCAGATGATCTAAGTGATCATTCTCTCACTTACATAATCAGGGAAAAGTCTAGCATTCCCTACTCTACCATATATAGAACAATAAGAAGCAAAAAAAAATTAACCCTGATCACTTCCAAACTGAAATAAAAGCATGTGATTGGTCACTCATAAAACATCTCCCACTTGATGAGGCTGTTAACTACTTTAACCTAAAATTCTTAACAATTCTTGACCACCATGCACCAAATATATCTATCAAAATTAAATCTAAACCTGCCCCATGGCTTACTAATGAAACCAGAAGAAAAATGCAGCATAGAAATATAGTCTGGGCACAGTGGAGATCAACAATAAACCCCACAGACCAACAAAAGTTCAGACAAATAAGAAATGAGACAAAAAAGCTATACTTGAAGATAAAAAAAACTTTTACTGCCTTCTCCAGCAAACTACCCACAATAATTCACAAAAGTTCTGGTTCAGCATAAACAGCTTACTTCGTCCAGGCCAATCCACTACACCACCACCTATTGGGGAAAATCCTGACAATCCACAGCAAACTGCAAATGCTTTTAATACCTACTTCACAGAGACCATCCAATCACTAGCTAATCAACTTACAGTTGATGGCTCGGCTCTCCCAACCTTTGCTGATAACTCTGTTCCAATATTCCACTTGCAACCAGTCCCAACCTCCCTCATCTGCAACCTTTTACACAAGCTGAAACCATCGACCCATCAGCTGACCAGCTACCTGCTGAATATCTGCAAAAAGCAGCCAAAGCTATAACATATCCCATATCACTGTTGATAAATAGAACCATACAAGAAAACACCATTCCAGCCATCTGGAAAATCTCCCACATTATTCCCCTACACAAGGGTGGGAATTCCACAGAATATTCTAACTACCATCCCATAGCTCTACTCTTTCCCTTGGCAAAAATAATGGAAAAGTGCATCCATAGACAGTTACTAGACCATCTACTTCAGAATAATCTTCTGGCTAAGTGTCAGCATGGCTTCAGACCCTTCCATAGCACAACCACTGCTCTCTTATCCTTCACTGACTGCATCAATTCTAACCGTAATAACAATGTTCTCTCTTCGGCACTTTTCATCGACCTCTCCAAGATGTTTGACATGGTCAACCATGATCTACTTATTAAAATACTAAAATCCCTTTCTCTCGATATAATGGCTACTAAATGGTTCCAGTCCTACTTAGACAATAGACAACAGGCTGTCCTATGGGACAACAACCTATCATCCCATCTCCCTGTTACCTTAGGTGTTCCCCAAGGCTCCATATTAGGCCCCCTCCTTTTCTCAATATTTATCAACGACCTAAACCGAGCTATTCCCCAAGCTAACTGCATACAATATGCAGATGATTCGAAAATGATCTGATCAGCTAAATCTCAATCTCAACTACAGACTCTAACCCAAAAATGTTTAGTATAACAGAGAAATGGTTTATACAACACTGCCTCCTCTTGAACCCCCAAAAAACAAACTCTTGCTCTTTACTCCTACCAGGAAGTCACTTCCATTCAATTTCTCAATCTCATCCAACAATGGCATACTCATATCTCCTGATGTAACAATTAAACATTTAGGGGTTACTATTGATAACAACCTGTACTTTGATACCCACATCAGCAATACCATAAAAACTGTTAACAAGAAATTAGGATCTCTTTACAGGATTAAACCCTTTCTCTCCTTTCAGGACCCATCACTGCTATAACATGAAACAATTAGTCTGGCTAGAGCTCCAGAATCAGATTCACTATAACCAACTCACCATTGCCCACAAGACCCTCTACCAACCCACTAATACCCCAATTCTTTCCAGCCTCATTACCTGTTAGAAAAATGTGTATTTGAATATATGAGAAATGCTAGTTTAAAAGCAAAGTAGTATATAATGCATTTTATTCTATTAATCATATAACAGTACAGATTAATTCATGTGTAAATGTAAGTAGTTTTGAAACTGCAGTATGGCTTGAAGCAAAGCTGATCCTTGACCTTGGCAGAATGCTAGCTTAGCAAGTTTTAATGTTTATGCTTTTCACAAGTGATTATCTGCTGGGTCAGGAAATTAAATGTGTGAAATAATGAAATCTTCTGCTCTTTCCTGTTGGAATGATTTGGCCTTGTATATGTGTTACTGAGATAGCATGCAGCTGTGTGAGAAAGTGTAACAGAGAACAAAGACGTGTATTAAAAGACTGAAGCTGCTATTGTATTCGAACTGATATGAAACCTTGTAGAAGTAACTTTACAGAAAGACATTATGTCTGACCAGCTGGATAGCAAGGCCGTATTGTATCTAGAGGAAAAGTTTTTTTAAATATACAGCATCAACAGTTTTATGAATAGAGGACTGTAAGCTAAAGTGATGTAGATGCCCTGTGACATATCACGTCAGTAAGGTGGGCATAGCTTAAATGTTAAACCTATATAAAATTGTGTGCTTCCTGTTTCATGTCAGACAAAATTCTGTACTTGTACGTTTTTTGCCTCCTGGTGTACACTAGTAAACTTATTAACCTGAACCTCCTGTGTATTGAAATTTTATTTTATTTAACAGTTTGGTCCTTCGCAGATGGAATTCCCTTGGTAAGCCACAGATCAGAGCATATCGGTGGTCGAATACTGCGCAGGAGAAGTTACCGAAATGGTTCTTCTTGAGTGAAAAGACCTCCAACTGAATTGTCGTGTAAAGAGGCTGGCCACTTTCTGATCTGTGGCCGAAAAGCGGAACTTGGACTTTCTCAATACCGGAGGCTCAGGTAGGAAGAATTTACCTTTTTTTCTGTTTTAGATCAGGGACTAGGTTACAGTATATTGTTGTCAAGATTTGTTTTGCAGATCAGGGACAAAAGGAAGTACTGTATATTTGGTCATAGATCAGGGTAACAGAATAAGGTAGGCAGTTATTCTAGATAAACTGTGAACAGGAACTGAGAACTTGATATCACGTGATAAAAAAAGGGTTACGTAACATTTTTCTTTGACATGGGTAATCAGTGCACTAAAACATCGCGAGATCCACCCCTAACCGAAGACGCAAAATACATGCAATTACAACGTTCTGATAACGTTAGGTATTATACGAAATGGGTTAATAAATATGAATTTGATGGTAAACTAGATAAAACTTCACTAGTTAAACTCCTTAAACAGCTCAAATCTGATGCAGAAGGTCAGGCAAAAAAGCAACGCCAATTAGGCATTCCTCAGGCACACAGGTGGATTGAGGAAGCAAATCGTAGAGATCAGAAGCTGAAAAATTCAAAAACATTATTTTTAGACAAAGAGGATAATAACTTGGTAATAGCAACAGCTCCTCCTCCTCCTCCCTTGCCCCCTCCCTTACCCTTTTCAGGATATGAAGCAAGTGGACAGGCTGGTCCGCCTCCGCGTTATCCTGAAGTTTCAGCAAGACCACAACCATTTGTTAGAGATCCTATTGAAACTAGGTCCCGAACACGTAAAACACATAGGGACACAGAATCATACCAAATAGAGAGAAATCTACAGGATGAGAGTGAGGAAGAAATATGCCCACTTATAGAATTTCCAAATCCTCAGGCAGGACAGGAAGGGCAGGACCCAACACTCTTAGTATATAGACCATGGACACCGGAAGATATCCGGAAGGCTACTGAGGGAATCCCCCATCCAAAAGTTAATTTTATGAAATTTTTAGAAGATTTACAAGGCATGAGGTTGAGTTACCACTTGAATGGGGAAGAAGTAGAAAAAGTAGTAAGACAAATTATAGGTCCAGATTGCCACATGATTTGTGGCAACTGGAATCCTCGTAATGCAGAATTTAAACCACTCCCACATAGTGACGCAGAGTTAGACAATAGAGTGAAAGGTCTGACAGACCGAATCTCTGAGAAATGGAAACCTAGAGCAGACTGGACTTGCATTAATCAATGCATACAACAGGAAAATGAGACAATAGATGGGTATTATGCTAGATTATTAGAATGTTTTAATAATCATAGCGGTATGTCGGTTCTTGAGAACCAAACGAATGAGTCCCCGTATGAACAACAATTAAAAATGCATTTTGAAAGGTTGCATTGCACCTATTAGTAGCTTCATTACGAAGCATATGATGAACCATCGAACAGGAGGCTACAAGCCTTACTCGAATACGCTAGACATGCTGAAAGACATTTTAATAGTAAAAAGAAAAAGAAGGCGCAAGTCTTCACTGCTGAAGACGGAGCTGAAGTAATTGTATAACAGTCAGGTAAAAAGGGCAAGAAGAATGCCCAGGGAAACAAACAGTATGACAAACGATCAGAAGATTTTGAAGAGAGGAAAAAGAGAGGTAAATGCTTCAAGTGCGGGAAAAAGGGACATCTAGCAAGGGATTGTAGGCAAAACAAAAAGGTAATTACAGAAGATAAGGGAGATGAGGACTGACTATATGATAGTGAAGATACATCATGTGAAAGTCAGAAATCATCAAGAAAAGTTACTAACCAGAAAATGAATGTAAATGTGATAGAAGGAGTAGAGGAAGTGCAAGTAGATATGGAGAATGAAGAAAGTAAAATTTTGGACTTAGCATTATTGAGCTTAGAGCTCTACTTAGCGAATCTGAAACCGGAAGTTACACTTCTGGTGGAGGGAAGGGAAGTCAAATTCCTGTGTGACTCAGGAGTGTCACGGACTTTGATACACCCCTCCAAGTTACCAGAACATTCCGAATCACCTGATTATATATTAGTAAAAGCAGCAAATGGACAGCTATACAGGGAACCACTTTCCCATGATATAGCAATAACTGACCCTGTTTCAGGTATGACCCAGAGAAGTAAAATTGTTGTTTCTGCAAAGTGTCCAGTAAACCTATTGGGCAGGGACCTTATGCAGATATTTGGCATAGCAGTAGTTCCAACTGTACAAGGTATGGAGGCACAGAGACAAATGGATACCTTTGTAGTGCGATCGGAGAGTGAAACTTTTTACTGGTACAGCCAGGACCTAGTCACAACTGGTCCAGGGGCAGTAACTGAGGAACTGATGAACGTAGCCATCAGTAAAGCCCCCTCCCTTGACACTGATCGACAGCTTTTGTTACACTGTACTCTATACTACTGTACTACACCAGGACCTGATAGAGAGTATGAGCAAGAATTGTTTAGAAATCGTGCAACTAGATTGGTTTTGCGTACTTTGTACTGGGATACTGAGGGGAACAGTGTAGTTAGCTGTTCGTTACCTCAAGAATTCCCTGCATTGTATAGATCAAATCGGTTACCACATGTCAGCTTGAAAAAGAACAAAAGTGTCAAATGGGCAGACTTAGGAGAAAAAGTAACAAGATGGGAGAAACAGACTGATTTAGAACTATCAGAACAAGGGATACAAAAACAAAAACTGAATTGGTTGACACAGACACATCCAGCTGTACACTTGCAATCTAGTGAGGACAGCTGATTAGCATTCTTATTAGAAGAAGACGAAAAGGCTTTATGTGAAATTCCAACAACTCTTTGGTCAACAGGCAAGTCAGATGTAGGACTTATTCGAACAGCAGGACCAGTTACAATTACCCCAAAGTCAGCTTTTAGACCACAGAAAAGACAATACCCTTTGAGAAAGGATGCAGAAATAGGAATTAAGCCTATAATAGCAGTATTACTCAAAGAAGGAGTACTAGTAGAATCTCCTGATTCACCATGTAATACACCCCTATTTCCTGTTAAAAAAGCAAGCGGGGAATGGCGGATGGTACAAGATTTACAAGCTGTAAATAATGCAGTAATACCTAGAGCACCTACGGTGCCAGACCCACATACTTTGTTAAACGATTTAGAACCGCAACAGAAATATTTCTCTGTGGTAGATATTAGCAATGCTTTCTTTTCAATGCCTATACATCCTGATAGTCAATATTGGTTTGCATTTACATTTCAGGGTAAAAGGTATACATATACTCGACTACCACAGGGATATTGTGAGAGTCCAACAATATTTGCACAAGAAATGGCTAGCAACCTGGCAGGGTTTATCCCACCGGGAGGTAGTCAAATTCTACTTTATGTAGATGACATCTTGCTAGCAGCCCCCACCCAGCAACAGTGCAGGGAGGATACTGTAGCATTATTGAAATTTTTAGCAACACAAGGACACAAAGTAAACAAAAGTAAGTTACAACTTTGGAGAAAACAAGTTAGATACTTGGGATATGTAATATCCAATGAAAGTAGAATACTAGATGAGGAAAGAAAAACAGCAATTTTGCAAGCACCCAAACCAACAACCAAGAAAGAAATGATGTCTTTCTTGGGCACAACTAATTTTTGTCGGAGTTGGATACCAAATTATGCTTTGGAATCTGCTCCACTGACTGACTTGATATATAAGACACCAATGGCAGCACAAGATATCTTACAATGGACACCCGAAGCAGAAACTGCTTTCTGCAGGTTGAAGCAGTTGATAGCTTCTTCATTAGTTTTAGGACTTCTGAATTATCATAAATGATTCTTTCAGACCGTAGATTGTAAGCAAGGATATATGATGTCAGTATTGACGCAACAACATGGGGATAAGCAATGCCCCATAGCCTATTATTCATCACAGTTAGACCCAGTGGCGCGATCTTTGCCTCACTGTGTACAAGCAGTGGTTGCAGCTACAATGGCAGTACAGGCTTCGGCCTCAGTGGTGTTATTCCACCCTCTCACATTGAGAGTGCCTCATGCAGTTGCAATAATTTTACTGCAAGAAAAAGTGGCATACCTTTCCCCTGCTAGACATCTTTCGTGTATGACTATACTGCTGAGCCAACCTCATATGACAATTGAACGATGTACAACATTAAATCCATCAACACTACTCCCAACTCCTGTGGATGGCACACCACACAGCTGCCTGCAGGAAATTGAACAGTTAGCTTTACCTAGACAAGATCTCACAGATATGCCCTTGGATAATGCCGAGGTGACATATTACGTGGGCGGCTCATGCAGAAGGGGTTCTACAGGGAAGAATCTGGTAGGGTATGCAGTAGTTACAGACACTGAAATTTTAGAAGCTCAATCCTTACCACACAACTTATCTGCACAAGCAGCAGAATTGATAGCTTTGACGAGGGCATGTACTTTAGCAAAAAACAAGTGTGTGAACATATATACTGATAGTCAGTATGCTTTTTCTACAGTACATGTATTTGCACAACAATGGAAAAATAGAGGAATGATAACATCCAGTGGAAAACCTATTAATCATGCAATTTATTTTGGAGTTATTAGAATCTATTCAGTTACCTACCAAAGTAGCTATTTGTAAATGTGTAGCTCATACAAAACAGCAGGATAAGATTTCAAAAGCAATGCACGAGCTGATGCAGCTGCAAAGCAAGCAGCCTCAGACTCAGAAACTTTACTTTTAAATGAGGAATTACAACCCTCTGAGATTTTATATTTAGACATGTTAAAAACAATGCAGACACTTACTACAAAAGCAGAGAAACAAAAATGGGTAAAACGAGGTGCAATTCTTGAGAATGGACTGTACATTTCCAAAGAAAGAAAACCGATATTGCCGTCTAATTTATTTAGATATGCAGCTTTGTTGAGCCATGGGCAGTGCCATGTCTCAACAGGGGGGATGGTAAGTTAGTAAACCGAATATTCCAAACATACGAATACACAAACTACACAAAAAAATTTTGTGCAGCTTGTCATACTTGTAACAAGCACCATGCACAAGGAGCATTTAAAACCAAGCAAGGAAGTTTCCCTATACCACCATACCCGTTCCATACTATTTGTATGGATTTCATAGAGTTGAATAAATAAATGTGAAGGAAAAAAGTTTTGTTTAGTTATTGTAGACATGTTTTCTAAATGGGTAGAAGCTTTTCCAACCAAAAACCCGGATGCAGCAACAGTGGCGAAAGCCCTGATAAAGGAAGTAATCCCTAGATTTGGCATTCTGGAAAGGATTTATAGTGATAACGGCACACATTTTGTAAACCAGACAATCCACCAACTTGGTAGATTTTTTGGTATCTCCTTAAAGAACCATTGTGCCTACCACCCACAGTCAGCAGGACTGGTGGAAAGGTACAATGGTACCCTAAAAATAAACTTAGGAAGCTAGTAGAGGAAACCCAAAAGAATTGGATATACTGTCTGCCTTTAGCACTGCTCAGTATGAGAAGGGTTCCAAATGTAAAGGGTTTGACTCCCTTTGAAATGGTTTTTGGGAGAGCATATTATGTGCCTCAGTGGAAAGCTCTCATGCCTGCAGAGCAAGAGGCTGACAGTTCATTAGCTAGTTATATGAGGAAACTGTTAACAAATAAATCTGTTTTGCAGTTTAACTCTTTTTCAGATAAGGAACAGACCAGACCGGTGGAAGCAGTCTTGGCCCCAGGATCGTGGGTTTGGCTGAAATTGACGAAAAGGAAGAATTGGGTGAGTCCAAAGTGGGAGGGACCGTACCAGGTTCTGTTGGCAACGCCTACTGCAGTCAGAGTGGCCGAGAGGACGTCCTGGGTTCATTTGATGCATTGTAAACTGGTAAAGAACTTTCAACTTGATAAAAACTTTGTGACTGATACACAACCAGACCGAGATGGCCAAAAACAAAGCGAATAGAAATTTAGATCAACCCCAGAGATGTTGCATAATCATTTTGTTGAGTGTACATTTATTGACTGTAATTGTGACAATTTTCCTCTTGTTGTGGTTTATCCTACACACAACCACACAAGTGAAAGTGGGAAGGCGTGATGAAACATCTGTAGACTGGCATCCAAATTTTAACACATACCTAGCCATGAAACGTGTATATGCAGAGACTATGAACATTTCAAATTGCTGGGTTTGTACAGCTATACCAACAGCATATGGAAGACTGATAATGTCCGCTGTCCCTTTGGGGATAAATGAGACTTGGGAGAATTTACTTTTCGATACAGGAACTGTGAGATCACAGGACAAAATAGCTTTATTTTTACCTGTCACACAAAAAGAAGTTGTATGTTTTTATAAAAATGACACCCTCCAGGTGGGCTGGAGCAATTGTAATATAACCATATCTTACCGATGTTATATTAAGAATGGTAATGGCAATACTTTTTGCAATACTAATTATGACTCGTATTTAAACTCATTGAAAACAACTATGAATGACATTCACAAAAATCCAGTTTTGTTTAAACAATTATCAGTTATAGATCAGAAAATGTTTCATGCAGGGCTGATGCGTATTAGTACTAAAGTAGAAAACTGTTATTTTATTTGTGGGAAAAAAGCATATAAATGGTTACCTGAGAATTGGTCCGGCAGTTGTTTTTTGGGTTATTTGGTTCTGGCAATAAGACATACTGCAGAATTACCTTTGGGTAAGATATGAAACGTGAGAGAAGTAGCCCGAAAACCCAAAGGTCCAGTTGAAAAACCTGTGAATCCAGTTGGAAAGATCGAAGCTGGCTGGAAAGACCACAATTCAGTAAAAGACAAAAGCGAATTGACTCATATGGACTTGAGTGACAGTGTTATATCTTGGGCAGGAATATTCCCAGCCTATGGAGCAGTCAAATCGATCTGGGAGCTGAGGAAGTTGTCGAAACCTCTCGAAGTAATGAGTAATGCAACTTTTTCCACCCTAGAACTGGTGACTGATGAACTGAATGCAATGAGAACTGTTGTGCTACAAAATCGAATGGCTCTTGACTTCACCCTAGCGTGAGAGGTGGTGCGTCTTGGCGCTTATCAAAGAAGAATGCTGTGCTTATATTCCTGACAATTGTCATGAGATCAATAACCACCTAGAGGTAATTCAGCAAGTATCAGCCATGACTGAACCAGGCCCAAACCCACTGATGGACTTTTTCCAGAATCTATTTGGGGGGTGGGGTTCCATCCTAATGAATATTCTGATTGCCATTTGTGTGGGTATACTCCTAATAGGAGCATGTGTTTGCTGTGGAATTCCCTGCATGAAAAGATTAATCAAAGATTTTATTGATGTATCTGTTACTGAAACTTTGTACCAAGATATTGAGATTGAAAGATTGATCTCAGATGACATTTTTTCTGAAGTATAGATTGAATGACTCATCTAGCTGAAAATCCTAAGTGGAAAAGGCTAGGAGATGAAATGACACTATGCATACTTCAAAATAGAATAAAAAGTATTAATAGGGGGGGAAATGTTAGAAAAATGTGTATTTGAATATATGAGAAATGCTAGTTTAAAAGCAAAGTAGTATAGAATGCATTTTATTCTATTAATCATATAACAGTACAGATTAATTAATGTGTAAATGTAAGTAGTTTTGAAACTGCAGTGTGGCTTGAAGCAAAGCTGATCCTTGACCCTGGCAGAATGCTAGCTTAGCAAGTTTTAATGTTTATGCTTTTCACAAGTGATTATCTGCTGGGTCGGGAAATTAAATGTGTGAAATAATGAAATCTTCTGCTCTTTCCTGTTGGAATGATTTGGCCTTGTATATGTGTTACTGAGATAGCACACAGCTGTGTGAGAAAGTGTAACAGAGAACAAAGACGTGTATTAAAAGACTGAAGCTGCTATTGTATTCGAACTGATAGGAAACCTTACAGAAGTAACTTTACAGAAAGACATTATGTCTGACCAGCTGGATAGCAAGGCTGTATTGTATCTAGAGGAAAAGTTTTTTTAAATATACAGCATCAACAGTTTTATGAATAGAGGACTGTAAGCTAAAGTGATGTAGATGCCCTGTGACATATCACGTCAGTAAGGTGGGCATAGCTTAAATGCTAAACCTATATAAAATTGTGTGCTTCCTGTTTCATGTCAGACAAAATTCTGTACTTGTACGTTTTTTGCCTCCTGGTGTACACTAGTAAACTTTTTAACCTGAACCTCCTGTGTATTGAAATTTTATTTTATTTAACATTACCCAATATTAAAACCTCAAAACATTAAGATCATCTAATAAACTACTTGTATCAACATGTAAATCTAAAAAACATGACAGGAGATGCCTTGTTCTCTAATGCAGTGGGAAAAAACTGGAACCAACTCCCTTACAAACTTACATCACTGTCTTCTTTTACACTTTTTAAGCACAATATGAAACTCTATCTTAAAACCCATTGGTTATGTCACTGTACAAATCCTATCTGGCTCCCTTCTCTCTCTTGCTATAGACCTTATATCTGCTCTGGCTTTTGTCAGTATCCACCTATTACTTATCCTTTACAAAGACATATCTTACCCTTTACAGCTAATTTAACTTGTATAACCAAGTCTTTTGTAAATAGACTGTAAAATACCTCATCTAATTGCTTCCAACAAATTCTGTACAATCTGTGCAAGTAGTTTTTTTTTTTTTTTTTTTGCAATTGCTGAAACTTTAAGTATGTATCTGTACCATAACTTGTTACCTAAATTTATGTTTAAACTGTGTACATTTTTGAACTGTTGAAACCTAAGTTTGTATCTGTATAATAACCTTTACCTGAATAGTTGTACTAATGTAACTTCTTGGAGCTTATCTCCCCGGGACTCTACTGAAAATGGACATGCATCCAGTTAGACCATCCTGGTCAACAAATGTAAAATAAATAATATATAAATAAATAAATAAGTGAGGATAATAAAAATTCTTAGACTATTATACTACAAAGTTTTTAGAGTAAATTAATGGTCAGTTTAATAAACAGTGCTCATGTGTGATACACATATGAACTGTAATATGAACAAGACAGATTTTTGTCCAATGCACTAAAAGAGTGTATGCTGGCGTAGTTTACATTATGGTTATATGCATGCATGTGCGCGCACAAACACACACAGAGAGAAATATATTTAATTCTGTGTGTGTGTATATATATATATATATATATATATATATATATATATATATATATATATAAGAAAGAAAAATCTGTCTGACGTAGTGATTCACTTAGCTGCATTTTTTCAGTTGTAATAATGATATTCATTCACTAGATGGCAGGCAAACAGTTTCATGTAGAAGTTTATATGTTTCCACTATTTAGGCTTTGATTGGGTGAAAGAAGCAAATGCTGTATTTAAATGCTTTAAATGGGGTTTCCCCACGACATTGAGAAGGACTTCTTGGAAAAACCCTGGGTCTGTTGTGGAATTATTGTTATTTTTTTCACCATTGGAATGCTGAAATTGGCTTGTTGAATAGATAGATATAGATATAGATATACATATACATATAGATATAGATATAGATGTATTTATGGGTTTCTATCAGAAGCTCGAGTTTTCAGAAAATCAAAAGTCATATGGTCAAGAAAATATGATCGATTTTCCAAAAACTTGAAGCTTTTGAATGGAGATTGCGGTACAGTGAGGATCAGGGAATTTACTCTCTTCCCCTCTGTACTGCAATCTCAGAGTTGGTAAATGTAGTATGCAGGGGGTGTGGTGGTAGAAAAAAGGCAGATTTTTGTTATTTTCCAAAGTTCAAGTTTTCAGAAAATCTATCAGATAGTCTCGACTATTATATATATATATATTTATATATACAATATATATATATACATATTTATATATATAAATTATAAATATATATATATATATTTATATATATATATATATATATATATATATATATATATATATATGGGAACATTACATAATCTCAAAGGTTGAAATACCGATTTTCAAACTTTTGAGACCATATAGCCAAAACCCCAAACTACCGAAAGACCAGAAGCACGAATTTCAAAATCCCGACTCTCGGGAGTTTGAAATTCGCACTTCTGGTCTTGCGGTATGGTGGAAGGGCAGGTAAATATTTTTGTTTAACTGTGTTGGTTAGAGGTTTAGTGTGTAAGTGTGTGTTGTAAGTGTGATGTGTGTGTGTGTCCAGGGGGGGGTGTAGGCGTGTGGTGGTGTATTTATGTGTTTGTCTGGGTAGTGCGACTTTGGAGTTAGAATATTTAAGTAGGGGGATGTTGGGGTGCAGGGAAAGCCCCCCCTGCTTGTCTGTAGGTTAGGTTTGTGTGTTTGTGTTTTGGGGGAAGGTGTGTGTATGTGTCTGCGTGTGGTGCATGTTGTGTGTAGTTTTCGGTAGTTTGAATTTTGCGGTTTTGGTTTTTCAGTATTGTAGTGTTTCAGGTGTTTGGTCTCAGGATTTTGGGCATCAGTAGAGTCAGTGTTCGGTATTTAGTAGTGTTTTTTTTATATATATAAATATATATATATATGCACACCCAAATAAGAACAATCCAGCACTTTCCCAACAAATATTTTCCACAAATAAATCCAAACAGCCATGGTGGAAGAAGTTTATTCAGGCAAAGCCTGCTCAAACACAGACCGGTGGCCGGTTTTGCTTACAGCGACATCAGTGTGCAATTTCTTCAAACCAAAGCCTGGATTTAAATAAATAAAGTGCAGCCTTCCAATGTGCTTATTTAAAGTGACATGCACCCATATACACAGTATGAACATTCAAATACAAACTTTAAACTCTAGGTGACTAACCTATGACCACTCTAAACATTAATATATTTTCATGGAAAGACAAAATAATACTACTGTTACTATCTAACTTAAAAATTCAGACCAAAAAATCCCCCTCCATAATCAATAAAGATAGAAATGGCAAAGGAACATGAATATGTAATGCATGGGTGCATGTCACTTTAAATAAGCACATTGGAAGACTGCACTTTATTTATTTATTATAATATTTGTTGTGAAAGTGCTGGATTGTTCTTTTTTGGGTGTGTGCAATGGATTCCATGCACTTTTAGTACGCTCCGTGCACCTAGCGTTTTTTGCATAGTATTCTATCTTGGTGGAGTGCTGGAACGTTATCTGGTAGCTCAGCTTGATGGCGAGGGCCTGGGGATTTATTGGACTTTAATTTTTGTTTATTCACATTTCATACAGCTACGGTTGGGCCAGAAGTGGCAGAATTAAAAGGCCTGAAATATGGCGACTGGCGCGGATTTTCGAACATATTTGGATAATATAGTTGCAGATAAAGATGACTGTGCTTTTTTTACAAAGAATAGCATGAAGCGGGACAATATCTGATAATGTAGTGGCTGGACAATCTGACCTAACGGAAATGTTTAGGCAACTAACAGAGTCATAAAAAAAGGTACGTTCTTATGTTTGGCACTGTAAGCTATTAAAAGCTTATTTAACAGCTAAAATTATCCCAAGAGGGCTCGGAGTGTATGTGGAGCCCTGTTTGCGTAGTGATAATGGTGAATTTATGCAAAAGTGGAGGGCTATACAGCAAACGGCATCCAATATGTTTTTGCAATTACTTGTAGAATATTATGAAAATCAGTTGCCAGACCTTTTGGTCAAATTAGAGTCTAATTATGAACGTACCAAGAGTTTTGTTGCTGCTCCTAACTATCAAAGTCTGTATACAGAGTTTATTATGGACACTGATAAATATGACAAAGAGTTATGTAAACTTAAAATGAATAAATATCAACGTGATGTTAATGACTTTAAAATGGCTGCAGTTTACTCATGGAAGAAGCAAAAAACAAAGGGTTAGATTTTCAGATCAAAAACAAGTCCCCAGGCCCAAAAGGCAGAGGGTAAAGTCAATTTTAAGGAAACAGGAAATAATCTCCAGTGCATCAGAATTTTCTTCTAGTGTTTCCAATACTGATACAGAACCAGAAGCAAGTGAGATGGTGGAATTTACTTCTCCAGTTTCGAAAAGATGCAAGGCCTCTTTAGGAGAGCAGGTCGTAAAGACCGTAGAAGAAACCATGAAGAAGATGTTCCAGGACAACCTGCAACAATAATAAATATGAACAATGGGGTTAATGTTGTTAATGATATTAATAACTTGGTCATTAATTTAATGAATTACACCTTTTCTCCCAGTGAAATCAGTGTGCTGAATAAAGATTTGGGATTTATACCATCATTTTATGTGTCCCAATATGATGTGTTTAACGATGTAAAAAATTTTTGCAGAAATCTTAACTTGAAATATTTTTTTGCACAGAAAGAACAGGTTACACCAACCGCTGTCTCCAGAGGGTTTCAATTTAAAAAAATCTGAATTCATGCCGCCCTACCATGGTACAATAAAAACTTTTGAACAGTTGGTTTTGAAAGATCTGCATGTTGATCAGTCACATATTTTCTGTTCTGGGTATAATAATTTGACTTCTTCAGAAAAACAAGCAGTTAAATCACTAAGCAATAATCATAATATAGTA
Organism: Protopterus annectens; assembly: GCF_019279795.1. Lineage (NCBI taxonomy): Eukaryota > Metazoa > Chordata > Ceratodontiformes > Protopteridae > Protopterus > Protopterus annectens. The sequence continues at coordinate 1,289,128,844 of NC_056732.1, forward strand.
ATAGTAGGGGCAGATAAAGGAGGGGTGGTAGGTGGTAGTCATATGGGATAGACAACAATATTTAAAAGAAGTACAGGGTTGGGAGGGTGGCCTAATGGTTAAGCTGTTTGCCTTACAAACACAAGGTGCAGGGTTCGAGCCTCACAGGAGATAATTGGCTAGGCTTAAAATGGCTCGCAAGGGCAGTTAGCTTAGTACTAATCTATGAACATAGACAGTTGTCTGACAGTCAGTTTTATTTGGAGCTACATAGTGATCCTACTTTAGAATATAAAACAAAAATAGATGAGTTTTTACAACAGGCCACAGACCAGGGTATTATTACTTCAACACTCAAGGGACAGTTACAGGTTAAGCATCCAGTACCACAGTATTTTTATATGGTCCCGAAGATTCATAAAACATTAGAAAATCCACCAGGTCGCCCTATAGTGGCAGGGAGAGGCTCATTGACTGAACCCATTTCACAATATTTAGAATATAAATTAAAATAACTTTTGCCGCTAGTAACAGCTAGGATTTGTGATACCAAACAGTTCCTGTCACTAATGGAGAATTTGCATATTTCATCAGATGAATATTTGGGGACCCTTGATGTTCAATCATTATATACTAGTATCCCCCATGAAGGTGGGATTAGAGCTGTGGAATTTTGGATGATAGAAGCGGGTTCATATAGTATTCATGAAAGAGAATTTTTGCTTAACCTTCTTACATTGGTATTGGAACATAATGCCTTTTTGTTCGATAACCATTGGTATCTACAAATAAAGGGAACATCAATGGGGGCCACTTTTGCCACCACCTATGCTGACTTGTTTATGGGATTCTTAGAAATCCAATATATATATAAAGCCCCTGCTTATATTAAAAACCATCTTACAATATGGGGTAGATATCTGGATGATTGTTGGGTTGTGTGGGGGGGGGTTGACTGTGATGCTTGGCAAAGATTTGTGGACTACCTTAATGAAAATGAATATGGTATTAAATTCATAGGTGGTATTAATAATTATGAAGTAGAATATCTAGATGTTAAGGTTAGCAAATCACCTGATGGAAGTATAATTACAGACTTATATAGAAAAACATTTTCAAAAAATGCATTTTTGCAGCCAGTAGTTGTCATCCCTGCCACACAATCCAAAATATCCCAGGGTCTCAGTTTCAGAGAATTAAAAGGATTTGTTTTCAAAAAGCCACATATGAGACACAAGCTTTAGATCCAGAGAGTAGGTTTATTAACAGAGGCTATATAAGAACTAAGGTTAAACAAGCACATAGGGTGTCTGATCAAATGGAGATGAATACTCTTTTGGTTGACAGGGATCAAGAAACTAGGGCATCAGGGGAAGTAGTGAGATTTGTCACTACTTTTGGTACTAATACTTTTTGTATTAAAAATATTTTGGCCAAACATTGGCATGTTCTGCATTCTGATTCCTTCTTTACTAAAATTGTTGATGAAACTTGTCATTTTAGTTATAGAAAAGGTAGGACTCTGGGACAGTGCTTCTCATCCTTTAAGAAGGGTAAGACGCAGATTGTTAGATCCAATAATAATGCTGTGGGGAGTACTTATTGCGGAGCATGTAAATATTGCAAGTTGATGGCCAAGACAAAATCATTTACCTCAGTTAACACCAAAAGAGTGTTTGATATAAAACATCTTATCAAGTGTAACAGTTCCTGGGTCGTATACATGGCTGTTTGCCAATACGGAACATTTTATGTAGGACAAACTTCCTGTACTTTAAAACAGAGAATAGCTCTTCATATAAGTGATATAAAATGTCAAAGACTTCAAAGTGCTTTATATAAGCATAAGATGATACACACCACAGCACACTTTGTATTTGTAGATCTGGATATGGTTGCAATGCAGGGTACAACTGATGTATTTAAACATCGGATGTTAACACAGAAGGAATGTAGGTGGATAGTCAATCTGGGGGCTTTCTTCAAACCAGGTCTTAATGACCAATGGTAACATATTCAGTAGGTAGTAATATTATATACATTTTAATATGACAGGATGTGTTTGGAATATTATATAATATATGAATGAGTGATTTAAGAAAAATGAACACATCTTGCATAGTTTATAAATATGAATGGTTTTGCAGGGACACATATGTGTATTAATATTGATGGAGATATTTATTTTCCTATAAGTATGTAATGGAAAAAATGTATATACATATATGTGTGTATACATATGTGTGCATATATAATATATGTTTGTTGTGGATTATATATTCATGTTTCTTTGCCATTTCTATCTTTATTGATTATGGAGGGGGATTTTTTGGTCTGAATTTTTAAGTTAGCTAGTAACAGTAGTATTATTTTGTCTTTCCATGAAAATATATTAACGTTTAGAGTGTTCATAGGTTAGTCACCTAGAGTTTAAAGTTTGTATTTGAATGTTCATACTGTGTATATGGGTGCATGTCACTTTAAATAAGCACATTGGAAGGCTGCACTTTATTTATTTAAATCCAGGCTTTAGTTTGAAGAAATTGCACACTGATGATGCTGTAAGCGAAACCGGCCACCGGTCTGCATTTGAGCAGGCTTTGCCTGAATAAACTTCTTCCACCATGGCTGTTTGGATTTATTTGTGGAAAATATTTGTTGGGAAAGTGCTGGATTGTTCTTTTTTGTGTGTATACAATGGATTCCGTGCACTTTCAGTATGCTCCACACACCTAGCGTTTTTTGCATAGTATATATATATATATATATATATATATATATATATATATATATATATATATATATAAATATATGTGAGAAAGCAAAATTTATCTGGACATCACAGTGAATCACCTATCTGCACAGCAGCTGCTTGCATGTGGTCCTGGTATGTGGCATACTGAAATGGACAGTTGCAAAAAGCAAACAGGTTTCTATGCTGATAACAGGATATAGGTATGGATAACATAAATAAGTGGAAAGGTATGCTACAGTACCCACAAAAGATGCCCACAACAAGCACTGCACTGATAGTATTGACATCTAAAACAAACAGTTTGCAAAGAAAGCTTCATAAGTGCAGGCAGTATCACAATACACAGATTGTAATTTCCATGTAAAACTGTTCAACAATACATGGCATGAGCACTATAGTCATATACTCATGTGGCACAGCTCAGTGGATGTAATATAATTGATAAGCAAACATACCTTGGTTTCAGACATCACTATCTCTCCTTGTAGAGGTAATAATCCCATATATGTGTGAATGGCATATCAGCCACCATAATCAACTCTTCAATGACATACATCACTAATGGGCCTCATTAGCATACAGTGTTTCAGAATCTTATTCTCTGGGTAATGTGTAGCTTACCAGATTGCCAGAGACTGATAGCACACAAAGCCACTATTCACAAACACTCACTGATCCAAAAGTATGTGCCAAAGTCTGCACGTTTTATATAACAAGACAGCTAGAATGCTGTAAAGGGATGAAGGCCTAGCAATAACCCAGACCTGGGTTAATTTAAGCAGTCCAGGCACCTTGTAGGAGCTGTCTGGAAAATGAATGATATGACTATGTCTGCTCACCTCTGTTTAAGAGAAGGAATAATGATAATGTGCTAGAGTGAAGCAGGTGGTCCTTGTGGTCCTGGGTCTTGGTCAAGACCAGAACTATGAATGATAGCTAGACTAGGTGAACAGGCCTGCCATTAAGGATATTGTCATTTTAGGAGCTGGAACAAGGACACAGCTAAAGAGAAGCCTCTGTCTATTAGTTCACAATAGCTAAATAGAAGCCCCTGTCTATTATTTCACAACCCCCCTCTGGATAATGCCAGCACATAGTGGTAAAACCTCCTTGCACAGTTTCAAGCTATTGTTTGTCAGTATCAGTGATGGCTTCCTGGCTAACTTTCTTGCTGTACACAGCTGGTGATCCCATCACAGAAAAGTTATACCCCTGAGTGACACTGAATAACTCTGCTATCAGGTTGAAGGGGGCTTAGTGGAAAAATAATTCCACAAATGTGAGGCTGTCTCATGCAACCTCCATAAATTTCCAAAAAAACAGAAGACATCACCAGAATGAGAGATGACAGAGTTGCAGAAATCAGGACTTTGCAGGTATACGTAAAGTATCACAGATAGGACGAGTACTATTAAGTACAGCTATGCCCAGATACACATACAGCTATTACCTGTTAGTGTGCAGTGGTCTGAGAAGTATTAGCATATGTATGCATAATACTGCATAATGTACAGAAAAAATGTATAACAGCAAGTCAACAGTGGATTGTACATGCTAGACATGCTATGGAGTGTGGATCTTTAATGATACAGTCACACTCCCAAATAGTACCAGCAGCTAAACTACTCCTTAACATATACTGTTGCAATAGGATTTGTCTTTTTGGTAAAATTAAGTTAGATGGGAAAATATTCACAGTTGTGGTTAAACTATTACCCTATTGCCTATGAGCATGTGTTGCATATTTGTAGAAAAGTTTGTACATAACAGAAAAAGTGATACATAATGACCTGATAGCAGTGGCATGCATAGCAAATGTAGAATATGTGCAGCTGGCATTGTTTGCCAGGCAGTGCAACAGCCACGTCTGCAATGAATATTATAGCATTACATGATCTTCTGTGTCCCTATTATCCTCCCCCATTGTTTGTGGGTGTGATGTTTACATAGTTGTTTGCACAGATAGTGGTGGTGCATGTTTCAGCTTGATGGTAAAAATAAGTTTGTCATGCTGGGTTGATACAGTATCAACAATGTGCTAATGGTTATAGTGAAACTGCAGTTCTTATTCCTACATTACTTGGGCCCTTTTGTGCCTTTTCAATTCAAGTTGCTTTGGCAGGTAGGTCAAAAGAAAGATGATACACTTCACCTATCTACTGAGATCTCTTATATGTGCATACAAAAAATCCAACAATGATGTGTTTAACTGTAGTTTGTATATTTCTCATGGGTTTATGTCAGATACATATTCTATGTGTGATCTATTAATATAATTACATCCTAATGTGTATTCAGAGTGTAGTTTGATGCCACTATGCTAAAGTATGATATATTATTTAAACACAGTATAAGCATACAATGTCACCACAACAATCGAAATGAACGTTGCATATAACTAGAAAGTGGATGTTTCCTCATCTTTTATCACTACCCTACGAGTACGTATGTGTAGTTGACCACCATTATTATAACAAGTGGTTAATGCATAAACAAAAATGTCTATAAAAACTAACAGATTAAATCCCACAATGCCACAAATAAAAAATACAAATCACAGTATTAATATGGGTGTGACTGCACTGTATAAACTGTACAGTATGTGAAAGACATACCATAATATAGCTGGGTATCCCAAAGCTGGGAATATAAAGTGCCAACATAGATAACTGATATTATGAGAACATTACTATAGCTATGTGAAAAAAATACTCATTGGTTATATGACATCCTCAAGTTGTGTAGTAGTAGAAAACTGGTTACCTCAAAGTCTGTACTAACCTGATTTTAAAGACATATCACTAATACATCTTACTACAGTAATGTTTTCCATAAACTACATTACAACACTCAGAAAAATTAGATCAGAATAGGTGCTTCACATACCTCCAGCAGTCATGTAATAATAGCAGCAACACATATTACACCACATCATTCATATGCTACCAATACACATGGGTGTACCCCAAGTCTGTATGTAGTGACTGAATACATCTTTCAAAAAAATATACTGAATATTTACAGGAGAAGGAAAGGAGCCTAGAACCAATTATTTACTTATTCATAGTATCCATTACCTATGTGGTCGCTAGGCTGCATGTTCAAATATAATGCATGATGAAGATATTTCATCTACCTGCGTATGCCACTACTGGTAGTACGTCAAGTATCACAGGTCTCCTATTTTTGACGTCATGTAACTTTTCCTGCAACTATGTCACACATGGCTGATTGGGTAATATGCCAGATATAATGATTCAGCTTTTTGAATGTATAACTGCATTTTACAAGCATGGCAAAGCTTTCTATACTACTATGGGGTATTGCTTAGTACAACTATGAGCACTACTTAGGAATGCTATACAGCTTTATCATTACTGTTAATTTGGGTGCACAGTAATTGTATTACCAATATGTACAAACCAATACCAATTCTCTGTTGTGCATTGCATTTCACTGTTCAGTATTGTACACACATATATGGTAGTATTGCTCAGACTACCACATATCAGCAGACATCAGCTGTATGTATACCTAGGTACGACCATACTGCTCTATACTCTAACCAGCTGCAATATTCAAGACATATCTGGAAAGCCAGACATTTCTAACTCTGATCATTTCTCCCTCTGATTGTATGTCCTGTATCATATACACATTCATCTGCAGAGCTTTTTTTTCTTTTTTGTAAATCTGTGATGGTTCTGCTGGATGTGATGTCTTCTGAGGAAGTGTGACCTCCTGGCTCCTCCAAGTATTTGAAATCCAATAGACCAGCATCATCAGCTGATGCAGACTGTTGAAGACAGGGTGTAGGAAGACAGTGAGACAGGCAGCCATAATTGATGCTCACAGGGAATGGCTTGACATTGTTCTGTGAGTCCCAACTTGCTCTATAATGTCATCATTCAGAAGACCACTGTGTACTGTCAGCCATGAGCATTTTCCTAGGGCATGTCTGTAACCCCTCCTAAAGTTGTGACTTCCCCTCAAAATCTGTACATTCACTTACTCTGACCACTGTTCATGTCCCTGGGCTTCACTGAGGCTTCAAAAATAGAATGTTTCATGCCAATATTTCATTCTCATGCCCCCTCTAAAGAGAGATAAGCAGGCATAGCCTCATCATTCCTCCCTTCCCCCATTAGTTCTTACAGTTGCTTGGGCTGCTAATCAAAACCAGGTTACCTGGATATTATTGAGGACATTATCCCACTGTATCAACATAGCTGGCTTCTTCTGCTAGACATCTGGATTTCGACAAATACTTTTAAACCCAACAAAGTTTGACAGACACTGGTGCTATCTGCTACTAGTCCCCAAAACCTGGAAACATTACATGCTGATGAGAGCCATTAGTGATATGTGGTACTGAAGAGCAAAATATGACAGCTAGTATGTAGTATAAATTCCTAGGGTACTTATGTATTATTGCAACCAGATTTCTAACCTCCTGTAAAGCATAATGTTTGCACTCCTGTGAGACATTTCTTCTTATGTACATTTATTGAAGTGAACAGTAAACTTTTTACTTATCCTTACCTCATTCACCAAAAAGGAGGCTGACCCTGTAGTTCGGGGGATGAAAACACTTACTTAAAGCAAAACGCAAGCTGCTTGCATGCAAGTCAGTGTTGACATATTTCAATCACTTGTATAATCAGTCTTTTTGGTTCTATGAAGTTATGTGAATGTTTGTGTTAACATCAGTTTTAGGCACATTTTGTCCCAGTATAGAAGGATATCCCTGCTGTCACACTGACCCGGATCAGAAACTTAGGAGCACAGCCTGCCAATGACAAATACAGCAAAGTCCATTATTCCATGGGTTTAACATCCATTATTCCATTCTACCAAGTGTCAGGAAAGTACTATATTTACATTACAGTACTTAATCAGTACAAGTGTTTCTGAGCAACTGTTTCTCAATGGTTGATGTAGAAATCTGAATTAAAAAGTACAAGAAAGATGTAAAACATACAACTTTGCTTTTATATGGGTTATCCGGCCAATTTTAGGACACAACATGCTCCGACAGTGTGTGTTTTACAACACGCGATTGATGCAAAATGTCCGTTTGCAGTTGGTTGACTAACTCCTGCTTGCCTTGCTTATTCCTGTTCCTGTTTCACAACCATTGATAAAAAACAGTAATTAGGAGTTTCCACACCCCTGTTTTACTTAGACAGAAAGTCTTTTCACAGAAACATTATGATTTACAGGATGTTAAAAATCTGGTTGTGATAATACACAAGTACCATTCCTAGTATTCTGAGATACTCAAACATATGGAATTACCTCTACATGGGGGGGGGGGTATTTTAGCTGACTGATACCAAGTTATGTTCACTTCTTTTATGTCACATTAGTTGTGCTGTATCAGTCTTTGCATCTGTATTTTGTACATGACTATAATGCACTTGCCATGAGTTTTTACTGTTGAAGACTTGCATATAAGAGGCTACCTACATGTTATGTTAATGTCTGCATCTGTGAGGCTTCCGCTGAAATCACAGTGTTGATGGCAGTACTTTTGCTGTAATGCTCGTTGTGCATACTTGTTTTTCCACAGATATATGCTGTCCATAGGTATGTCATGTTCTTAGCATAGAAAGCTATTTGCTGTTCATAACTGCCCATAACTTTAAACTGAATACCTACACCACACACAAGTGGTTGCATATCAATCTGGCTGTGTACAAAAATGAATCACTATAAGAACAGATACATGTTTTCCTTCTCTATCTGTGCATATTATAATACTTTCCACCTCTCTCTCACTGTATCCAAAGCAAAGTGCTTAGGAGGGAAGAAAATGATAAAGATCTGGAATACATCTTGAAAGAAAGCTGTGGTGGTTGTATTACCCAAAGAGGGTAAAGACCCATCTAACCCAGCTGCAACCAAAGAAAGTAAGGACCCATCTGAACAAGCTTCATATAGACTCATTTCAATATTAAACCATGATTATTAAGGATTCTGGACCAGGATTCTGCCAAAGATCACCTAGTAGTGCCTAACCTCTGAATATTTATTCTCACCTAACAATGCTTTATTCTGATGGTATTGGCTTATATGTCTGTGAAGAAATGTTAAATATGTTCCTATATACTATCTGTATGCCTTAAGAATATGGTGATATATTTTTACATATGTCTGTGAAGAAATGTTAAATATGTTCTTATATAATATTAGTATGCATTAAGAATATGGTGTTGTATTTTTATAAAATGTATTTGTTAGCATTGTTTTAAGTGGAGCTTTTCTCCCTGGGTTTCCGCTGAAAATGGACCTGTGTCTAGTCAGACTTTCCCGGTCATCAAATGTAAAATAAAATAAATAAATTATAAAGTGTTTATGTCTATACTAGCCAAAAGAATGGCAAAGGTGCTGCCAAAAGTGATAGATATGGATCAATGTGATTTTGTGGAGGGGGGGACATTTGACAACATTAATAGCACAATGATGACCCAGATGGAAACAGAATGTAAGGACATATTGCTGCTGTTAGTAGATCAGGATACAGACAAAGCATTTCACAGAGTAAGCTGGGATGTTATGGTTAGGACAATGGAAGTTTTTGCATTCCATGATACAGTAATAAGGTTAATTAGAAGGACATATGAAGGGTCAACTGCAAGAATTAAAGTGGGAGGGTTCATCTCCAACAAGCTATGTTTAAACAGAGGAACTAGGCAGGGGTGTCCTTTTTCTCATTTTTTGCTTTATATTTAGAGCCATTGCCACACAAATAAGGGACTAATAAATGCAAGAATTTAATCAGTGTGGTAATCAAGAAAATTTATTGTGGATGATATTATTTTGTAATCGATATATCCAGAAATGACATTTCTGTGTTGTAGAACATTTTGTGATAGTTTTGAGTCTTTTCAGGATATAAAATGAATGGAAATAAAACAGTGGCTATAGCTGTAAATTATGCACTCACACAACTTGGTTCAGCAATACTTATATTTATGGGGACATGATAAGATGATGTATTTAGGAGTATGGATTAAAAGGCTTCTGTTATGGCAGCTGAGGATATGAGGGAAGAGACTAAACAAAATATAATACAAAAATTGAGAATCTGGAAGCTTTTGTTTATGGATATGGATAGTAAGCTACAAACAGTAAAATGTTTTAGTCCATTTGTTTATATACAGGTCATGCATATTTCTATCAGCTGGAGGAGTACGTGTGAACAATAATTGATAAAACATTGAATAAATTTATCTTGGAGGGGATGAGTTAAGTAAGATAAATTGATCCTCCCAATACAACAAGGTGGTTTGGGATTACTTAATTTGAAGGGATCATAACACAAGAAGATTTTAATTCAAAGAAAGGGATGATGATGAGCTAGGGGGATTAAACAAATAACACAAGAGTGGGATTTTGGATGTAGATCCTTGATAATAAAAAGAACCATACAGAATAATATATTCATAAAGATGAAGGACATTTTCTAAGAACTAAGCCAACACATGAATGGAGTAAGTAGATTTTACCAAAGGAGATGAGTGAAAGTCGAGGTACAGAAAATAGGCAAGTGGGGGCCAAAAGTTGTTGGAGAAAAACGACAAAGGAAGCAATGTATTTGGGAGTAAATAACTAGCGAGGGAAAGGTAATAGAATGGAATGAGGAAAGAAAACATTTGGACAACAGAGTAGAAACTTCTTCTCTACCTGGGACTGATATCTGAATATAGGCAAAGCAAAACAGATAGAGGAGTCCTTCTGTGGTAGGGTTTTTAGTTGAATCTAGAACAATCACTGCTGTTAAAAAAGGATGATTAGTGGGGCATGAAAAATATTGCACATTAACTACAAGAATCAATCAGAGGAGGTTAGAAAAGACTGGGAAGGTAGACTGGAAAAGCAATTTACAGGGCAGCAATGGAAAGGCATATGTATAGCTCCCAAGTATACAACAAACTCCAGAAGGTTTACAATTTTTGCTTCTAAATGTTTACGTAGATATTTCTATACCCCAAGCAGACTTCAAATAAGTTTTCCTCACATAGATAGCAAATACTGGGGTATGATGGGAAAGAAATACATAACTGGTAACACATTTTGGGAAGAGTAATGCCCAGGATAATAGTAAACATTCTCTACAGAATACTCTTTGAAATATAGGGGAGAAAATGGCTGTAACTAAGGAATTCTGAGCTAAGACACATCATCTGAATTGCCCAGACATAGTAAGGCCTTATTAAGTTTAATTTTATTGGCTGCCAAATAAGTAATTACTAGAAAATCACAATCAAAATTTAATGTATTTGAAGTACTGAATATTGTAAAAGATAACTGAAAATGGGATCTTTAGAATAGGGAAGGAGAAAATTATATACAGATAAATGGAATTATGGGAGCAATATATGCAAAATAATTTCAGGAGGAGGAGTGAAATTTATGGGAAGGCAGGAATTCAAAATTTATGCAATGCTGGACTAAATGAAAGTTATAAAGAAATAAAACGTGTAATTTATAATCTATGAAGTGAAAATTTCTTCAATAATTGTTTTCTTTTCTCTTAGTGTACATGTGCCTATGTCTCAAGTGATAATTTAGTAAATGTATCTAAAAAAGAAAATCAATAAATCACAAGATAGAAAGATTACAGAAAGTGCAAACATTGAATTTTTTTATGGAGGGCTTTGTTGAACAAATTTCCTGTTAAAATTTCATTAAGGTATTAATAAAAATGAAAGAATGTTATGTGGGAACATGGGCGAAATTCTTGGCTAGGTTTATAAGGGCCTCTAGGCCAAAAGCCTGGTATCATCCTATGAACCTATGTGTGGGAAGCGAGGAAACTATTGAACAGTTTTTTTTTTTTATGTACCATGTTAGTTCAAAGAAATTCTGATAACTTATGACAAAAATATGAATAAAAGAAAGAGTGGTGGACTTGAAATTGTATGGGTTTATACAAGAAATTTCATTTAAAGGAAAGGGGACAGCAGATAGAATAGGATTATTTTTCATGTATGGTTTATATGGAAAGCTAGATGTGAATAACTACTATACAATAAAAATACAAAATGAATGATATTGAAAGAAAGGTTAAGTTCTGCTTTGGGAAAGGAATGGGAATGAAGTGGGTGTTTCATTGTGTATATAACATTTTTATTTCATATTTGTTTGGAAATCAATTTTAAAGTGTTGAAAACAGATAGAATAACTCATGCAGCACATTCTAGGGATATGAGAATATATAGTGAGGCTGATATGATTTTGCTGTAAGATATTTGGGTAATAGTGTTAGGCTTTTACAAATAAGTTTTATATAATTTATTTGGAATATAGAAAAAGATTGTGTAGGTGTTTTGAACACTGTGCAACAAATCACAAAAACTATTAATTAGTATGGAACTGATTTAATACATATGCACATATTTTGTTGCTTTATTACAACAAAATCCCATAGCCTTTTCAGTAAGTGTTCAGTAAGTTAGCGATCAGCAACTGAAGTAGGTGGGATTTTTAGTTAGAAGCCAAAAGACTGCACCTTGAGAATGCAGAACTGCCTTAATGTACTACAGCATCAGGTACATGAGTCCAAGACCTGGTGGTGGGATGGATCCCCAGCATTCTTAACTTCCCAAGTAGCAAAGACAGCTGCAGCTGTGCATCCTGCAATTATAAAGATATTGCAAAATGTATCCAGCTATTTATAAGAACAAAGCTTCTTTAAAAAACATCCAAAGACTAAAAATTAACAATGAGGCAACTGAGCTTAAAAATACACACAATTCTTAGAGAACTAAAACTGGTAATACAATAAACTAAACTTTATGAATCGCATTTGGATGGTAATAAACTAAACTTTATGAATCGCATTTGGATGGTAAGGTTTCCAAAAACTAAAAAAACAAGATGCGTGTCCCTATCACAACACTGAAAGCAAAAGAAGGCTGAAAGCAATCAGCCTGTAAATCTGATCATATTAATAGGAACCTCTTGGAACCACAGCTGAAGGAAATAATGCTCTCATTTGAAACTTACTGGGATTTTAGACAACAAGCAGCATGGATTCAGAAAGGTTCACAAAAAGTAAACTCTGTGTGGATAAAGCAAAAGGCTTTCATTTCTTGTACTAAAATAGTGTCCCTGCCTTGCAACCTTCTCAGGATGAAACAGATAACAATATGCATATTTTATTCCAAAATATTACTCTATCAATAAATTCCTCACTAGATGTACAACAGGAAACTAGGCAGGGACTTTATCCTCTTTGTCTTATGATGATTACAGGACTAGTATCGCCTTGTAATAATTATAGACCTGGTATTCTCATAACTTACTGAACCTGAGCAATATTTTTTAATACCTCACAATGAAAGAAAATAAGTACTATAAGAAGGAGAGAAGAGAAAAAAGGCAAACTTCTCTTTAACATGAATATACTAATACAAAGATAAATATTTCACTAGCATCTCATTATTCATGCCTTGAAATTGCAGGGTACTGACCACACCTCTTTTTTACAAAGGGTATGTGGAACATCTATGACAAGGTAAACATGATACATACTAAATAAAACAAAAAGCTTTAACACATTCACATCACCATTGGGATTTGACTGATATGTTTGGGAACAGAACTTACAGATTAGCCTTTTCGAATGTCACACAGGTTTTCAACAATACGTACCCTCACTTTTCTGATCATTTATCCTATGTAAAGCATATTAAGGGAGCAATATAATGTATATACAACCTAGAATGTGTGGCAAACAACCAACACCACGATCTGAGACCAAGGAACCAAGGAAAATCCACAAGCTGTATTAGCATACAATCCTTTATTTGTCAAAACGTCATCAGAAATAAAAAATACTGAAACCCATCCCACTTTTATACAAAAAATTTAAAATGACATCTTTTTTTTGCATAAAACATATAAATATGAATGCTTGCTGACATAAATCTCACAATCGGCATGACCACCAGACATTTAAACATCAGAATCAAGGAACATATATACAGTATAAAAAAAGAAGACAAAAGTAATGCTTTGTTCAAGCATAGTCAATAGTGTCAGGGTTTCAAAAAATTTCTTTTCGTTGTATTGGAAAAAGGTAGAGTTGATCTAAGGGGAGGAGATTTTAAAAATTACTTAGAGCAAAAGGAGACCATATGGCAAATTCGTCTAAGGGCGGACAAAAAAACCCGGGTTAAATGATGCCACAAATATAAAATACTTTTTAAAAAAAATCACAGAATTTATGTCAGATAGTGATATAGTTCATATGCAGTTTGTTAATATTAAATACTTTTAAGGATTGTAAAATTTATGTCAGCAAGCCATTCATATTTATAAGTTTTATGCAACAAAAAGATGTCATTTTAAATATTTCCTTGATTGTTTATTTGCACAGTTACATATTTACTAAATGGTTTTAATGAAATATCAATTGTTTAATTGGATGAGTTGTTAACTGGTTTTGTATAAAAGTGGGATGGGTTTCAGTACATTTTATTTCTGATGAAGTTTTGACGAAAGTGGTGAATAAAGGATTGTACGCTAATACAGCTCGTGGATTTTCCTTGGTTCCTTGGTCTCAGATCATGGTGTTGGTTGTTTGTTGTTAGAATGTGTGGCAGTTGAAGTCTACTCCACTCACAAATCTTTGCCCAGTAATATAATGACCCTGTGAGTAGTGATCTCTATAAAACATACTCTGCATCCAGGCCACCAGACATCACAAAAATCAAAACATGAACAATAATATAACAAAGTTGCTAAATTTGCATCAAATACACATTTCAGAACTTATTACTGTATAGCACTAAAAAGCCTACATTGGTTAGAACTACCCCATCAACTAACATATACATAGCTTCTTATCATCTTTAAATTATCCAGCATTCGTATGCTTGTCCAACACTATATAACATTCTACACAACTATATTCCCAGTTGGTCATTATGATCCAATGACAAAAAACTCCTGTCTGTCCACAAACCTATCAAACTGGCCTGGCATTGCCTATACTCATGCCATGTTTCTAACGCCTTGAACTCCTTACCTGTATCCATCAAGTCAAATGACCTCCTTCAAAATAATTCTGAAAGACTTCTCAGCCAAAAGATAACTCCATCCTTGGTCAACACCAGGATAAACAATATCTCTGTTCATACCTTACATATCCTTACTCTCCCTTCTTCACTCACTCCCTTAGTTCTATCAATTTCTCTCCACTGGCTTTCTCTCTACATATGCCATTTGCCTGCTTTTCTCTCACTTAATATTGCAATTCATGTTTGTATTGTACTGACTTATATTAATTTCTTTATAAACTAGCTAAAATTTCTCTAAATAATAAATCATTGTCATATAACTTGTATCTGCTCTTAGCCAATGTTTTTGTATTATGTCTAATTTGGTGGAATTATTTAAATTGTAGATTTTTTTGTATTATTTTTGAAGACTGTAAAATTATTGTTCTTAAAATGTCTTCTAATACTTTAGAGCTTTTCTTCCTAGGCCTCCGATAAAAATGGGCTCCTACCCAGTTGGACTTTCTTGGTAACTAAATGTCAATATATAGATAAATATGGCCACTTTCTCCAAGGGACTAATTCCAGAGACAATGTGCCTCCTTGGTAGAGGGCTGACATTTTTATGAATCCTGGTGAGACAGTGAAAAGGAGTATCTTAGGGTATCTAACTACAACTTGTGACATATTTTAATCGGTTATTGTAACCAAGTTTTAACCGTTCTTCAGGAGTATTTGTAAGGTACTCTGTACCTCACTCATGGGCTCATAATCTAAGTAGAGGCATTCTCATGCAACACTAAACATTTATTGGAAATCTCCTTATGCATCATAACCACAATGTTTCTGTCCTCACCTTTCCTTTATGAGAACTCCTTCAAAATGCACCACTCTTCCTTAGACATGAAACCTTTACTTTAAACTTTCTCCATTTGTTACTTTTCTTAGTAATCTCTTGTGTCATTAGACTGTAATATGCTGTCATTGTCCTACATAAACCTGGAAGCACAGTATTCTTTTGACTCTTGAGTGACACACCCTTTACTAGAATATTTGAAAAAAAATCGATTTCCACTAATTGTAAAGAGTCATTTTCATTTCTAGTTGCAAAGTAATACTTCATATTAATTTTCCTCACAGTGCTTAACAAAAGTATTGTTATCCCAGATAAGCACAATAAAATTCTGGGTAACCATGACAACTGATAAAACCTGAGACTACAGGAGTTGTCTACTTAGCCTTTAAGCAAGGTATTTGATGTGTTACTACTTAAAATGTTAGTGAACAAATCAAACTTGAATGGGTCGATTCTCTCATATGAGAGGATAGTTAACGAACAGTCAGTGCTAATGATGTTTATTTTTTATTGTCTGCATAAGTCACGTTGCAGAAGAGTTGAAAGGAAAAATAATGTTTTTTTGCATAAAACACAATAAAGTTCTGCAACATGGCCAATTAACTAGAAGGCATGCAAATGATAAAAAAGGACTTCATAATATGGAAGTACAGGTCTAAAATGCAGAAGCTTAAGTTTAGTACTAAGGAAAACAAATTATGTATCTCATACACAGTAACCGGGAAAAGCCGAAAGAAGAAGAAGATACACAGTAACCCAGGAAAGGTGTAAATGACAGGAGGGTGAAGGAAAAGTGATATAGTAAAAGGAATGAATGAAAAGAAAATGAGTATGGTAAGACTCTTTTCTAAAATAGAAAAAAATGTTACATGATGCACCAGGATGCACTAACCCAAGAATGGGATACAGAGCTGAAAGAAAAGCAGCAACAGTGATAAACTAAGAAAGGGACTTAGAGGTAGTTATTTCAAATGATCTAAAAGCAAGCAAGCAATGTGACAAAATAACAAGGAGGACCAGTGGGTACTGAAATGTATTGGAAAGGGCACTACCAGTAGAAAAGAATGTGTTACTTTTCTTTACAGACTGTTGTCACGCCCACTTCTGAATGAATGAATGATTGTAATTTTGTGGAAGTCATTTTGCAAACACAAAAGCAGAATAGATTAAGTTCAGAAGTGCACAGCAAAAATTATGCATACCTATCACAGCAAAAATTGCCTATACCCATCACTAAAAGCAAGAACACAGAGGGGAAATAAATACAAGCATTTAAGTACAGAAAGGAAATCCATGGAGCCCAAATGTGCAGCATATTTAAAATAAGAGATTTACTAGAACAATATAACACGCAATGAAAGATAGGTAAACAGCTCAGCAAAGCTACAAGTAAGTATTTCTCACAGTAAGAATAGTGGGTGATTTAAACTGTCTCCGTGAAGAGACTGTAGGTGCAAAAACAATCACTGTTCAGTATCACATGAAAGACATAAAGCAGTTTTCATGAAAGATGAGAAAATAAGCTGTTGGTAAAGCAGGATATGCAGATTACCCATTACTGAGGGAAATGTGCATTTAAGGTAGGCCAGGCTGTCCGCATCTGCCATCAAAATTTATCTGCCATCAAAATTTAATTTGCTGTGCTTCTACAAACTGGAATTACTATCCCTACTTGGTCTAGTTATCCCTGTCATCATGGCACTTGAAGCTTTGTTGTGTGTCATTGCAAAAAGTATCTGTATACAGCTACTGTCATTAATGTTTTATTAAATGTTGTAGTTGCAGCCTTCATACCAATTTATCATTTTTATTTTTAGTAAAGACTAATTATGTTGTCAAGCAGAGAAAGAATAGCTCATGAGGTGTTCCTTGTGTTTTTCATAAAGGAAACATTTACATGCTGTAATGTGCAATATAAATCATCCACTTGATTTATGAAGGTTTTTGCAAGTGGATAGGCCAGTTGTGATTATGGCCTCCTTCTCCTTCTTGACCCAAAATTAAATGTAGAAGACATTTAAAAGGTAGCCAGTGTCACTTAGTACATTATAATAACAGTATTTACATTTCAGCACAGTAGAAAATAGGCAACATTCAAAAGATAAACCAAAACAGTAATTAAGTCGATATGAAGGTAATGCTGAGTTTCAGACTACAATAGAAGTATATTGTGTAAAAACTGTTTAAAAAACAGCATAATTATTTCTTCAGTGACTGTAGGCTCAAAACAAAGATACATTAGCACACAACATCCCACAGTGGCAAAATATTAATGTGTGCAGAACCAGAAACAAAGGAATAAATGAACTATATTACAGTTAATATGCAATGATTCCACTGCAAGATATAGTTCACTCTTGAGCTGTTCAGAGGAAGTATATTGTAAAACATGTGACCTGATATAATAAAAATCTAAACCCTAATCCATCAATATAATAATGTTGTGCATTTACAATTTAGCTTTGAATCTTACCCTCACACTCACACACACACACACACACACACACACACACACGCATGTGAGCGCACATGCACACACACATATATATACACACATACTAACATGAGCACACATGCCCGCACACACACACACACACACACACACACACACACACACACACACAGGCATGTGAGCACACATGCCCACACACACCCACACAGCCACACACGTGAGCACACATGCACATGCGTACGCACACACACACACACGCGCGTGAGCACACATGCGCGCGCACACGCGCACACACATACACGCACATGTGAGCACACATACGCAGACACACACACACGCACACACATATATATATATATATATATATATATATATATATATATATATATATATATATACATACATACATACATACAGACATGTGAGCATAAATGCCCACACACCACACACACACACACACAAACACACACACACTTTAGTCTTTAACATTTTTACTAATGGAAAACTCATTTGCACACTTCTTTCTTCTTGTCATAACAGATACAAAGCAGTTTTCAGATTATTAACTGTAATGCCTGTGGAGTAACACCAACATTTGTACATTCCAACATCACGTCATTGGCTGTTTTGTTTAAGGTATGCTGTGTTCTGCCTCCCTGTTGCCTTGCCAATAGTGCATCTCACAATGGGTTGAGAGTTCTAGGATCACAGGGCAGGGGCAGCTATAAGTAGGAGTGACAGGATTCTGCTGCTGTAAGCATGGATTCAGGTCCTGGGACTCAGCTTTTAGAAGGGTAGCTGCAGCATTCCTTTTACATCCAAAAAATTAGTTTCCTTAGGAACATATGTTACAAAATTGCCAGTATGAAGGAGGACAGTGTGCTAAACTATTTATACAGACTCCCATACTGTATGTGTAAAACAACACACTGTTTCTTTGGATAAAACAAAGAAACAAAGCTGTGTTGTCGATATGGTAAATGGCAAGACAGAAAGAGAGAGGAAAGAGAGAGAGAGAAAGCTTCAGAGAGCAATTCTGCATTGTAGAAAATAAGTAATGGATTTCGTGAAATCATAGTAGAGATGTTTCCCTGTGGAGTTCTATTCTGCTGAATCTACAGATCTACAAGCTGAATGCAACAGCAATAAACCTGCATTTACATTCATTGTATGCATACATCTTAGTGTATTATGCTATAGTTCCCAAGGCTACTTTAGATAAGTTTCTGCATTTAAATGTTAGTGTTATATGTGTGTGTGTGGGGGGGGGGGGGGGGCAGATCCAGCTCTTGCAATTTTGTAATCTAAAAGCAGAGGGCAGTCAGTAAGTTTCGTATGGAAAGTGGGAAGTTTTTTTTTTTTCATTTTCAAAGAAACACAGAACTGATATTCACACATGAAATTCAAGTCAAAAGTAATGAGGTGATGATGAAAGCAGTTACACTATTACATTTTCTGTTTCCCTGGATTACTTTGGTGAGTATTTGGCTTCATATAAACTAAACAACCAAAATAGTTGATACAT
Organism: Protopterus annectens; assembly: GCF_019279795.1. Lineage (NCBI taxonomy): Eukaryota > Metazoa > Chordata > Ceratodontiformes > Protopteridae > Protopterus > Protopterus annectens. The sequence continues at coordinate 1,289,148,422 of NC_056732.1, forward strand.
GAGAGAAATGCCTTAAAGGAATGAGTACAAGGGTTCAAGCCTTACTCTGTCCAACATCTCTCTAGTCAAGTAAATTCACTGTGATCTGAGAAAGCATTGGAAAACAAATTCTAGCTTATTCTACTTCCATTGATAGCCAACGCATTCACTAACTAAAATTACAGAAATAAATTTCTGGTGTTTGTTTTTTGGTAATTTGCATATTACACTAGTCACTTGAAGCCAGAAATTAGACATAACTAGAAACATTTTCTAGTCGTCGTGAAACTGACATTTTGTGGATAATTTTAAACAGTAGAGATGTACCATATGAGCTCAGTAGATTTGCTCTCTTTTCAGCATTGCTCATCAACAGGTGAATTTTAGATACATGATGCATGGATGTGCACTTGAGTGTGCATATATTACATGTCATATCAGGGCGATACACTGGCTTAGTCAAGCCCCTGTGATTAGTTCCTATACTGTTTTTGCTCATCATGGAGGCCCTGTGGATACATAAAGCTTAGGCAGATGGCACTGGGCAGACTAATTCAAAGATAAACCTTGACATGCCAGAATTAAACCTATATTGTGCAATTGACCTTTGCACTGTCTTGATCCAATTCCTGCCAATCAGATCCACAGTTTAAATAAGGTAGAAGAATAAAGAGCCTCAAATAATTTCAGCCATGGCTGCAGCTGAGGGCGATTTTTTTTTTTAATTTTCAATAATTTTATTGAATGAACAAATTACTCATATAAACTGATAAACAGTTTAGTCAGCAATAGTCCTGATTCATTTGTTCCACCATCTTTGTCACTCCTATTATTGCCCTTATGCCTGTCATCTAGCTTTCCTGCATCTGTCTCACACTGCAACCACACTCCTTTGAGAACAAGCTGGTGTAACCCTTCTCTTTTAGCTCTCTCAGCATCTTCTAAGTATGCATTCCTCTCCTCTGTCATGCCTCACCATATGTCTCCAATTTACACTCCCACAGTAAAAAGAACAGTCCTGCTGATTTCATCCGCGTCCCCTCAATGCTCCCCTAGACCTTCCAGAGGCAGCTACCACTTCTGCAGTAAATGCATCTATGTGCTATATTTTCCCTATAGCCCTCAGGTTCTTCATGTTCCACCAGTACTTATCTACCAGGGAACAGAGAACTCAATTGTCTTCTTCACCATCTTCTCCTATTCTTATAGTATGCTCCCCAATTCTCTGTAAATTTTTCCTTTTTTCCTTCCACCATATAAATTTTAATAATTATTCCCAAGTTATTCCTATACTTTGACCTCCCCTAAACAGCTTTTATTTGCAAATAGAGCAATAAGTCCCAGTGGTCTATCAGAAACCCCTCCTTAGCTTCCTGAAATATCTTCATTACCCCAATACCTCATCCAATAGCTCCTAAGAATACCATTTCTCTATCTCCCATATCTTAATTCTTCCCTTCCTCAGCCTATCTTAAAGGCTTTATTCCTCTATAGCTTATACAGCTGCATCTTACATCTTCTTCTCCTCTGTTTCCTTCCAGAACTTTGCAGATCTTTCTCAAAATGTGTTCTTGCTTTCTACTTAAGTTTCACATAAGACCTAATCTCCATCTCTCTGAACTCTAAAGTTCACAAACATTTTGTTTCTACAGCTCTGCTTACTATATAATTCCTTAATCTGATGCATGTCTAAACCCCTCCATTGCAAACATTCTCTCCCTGTATACCCTCAGCCTTCATTCATTCTAAACATATGTAATGTCTGCTGTCTGGAAGTCTACCTATTAATCTCTCTGTTCTTTCTGTCAAGGTATGTACCACTGAATGGATCACCCAAGGGATCTCTACTGTTTTTTTTTTTCCTGCTATACTCCACACAAGCTCCAATTATATCATCTATTATCTAACATGTTTCATCTTCACCTATCAACTCTTCATTATGCAGCATTATTATCTTCCCAAATAAAAATGAAAAACACAGACAGATGCACTTATGTGAAAGAGTAAAAACAAATAAAAATGTCTAAGAAGGTGGACAAGGTTGCAGTACAATGTGAGTGACTCACAGCGGTTTCCAGCAATGCTAGCAGCAAAACTGAGCATGTTCACTGATTGCAAAATGACTGGCAGAGGTGCAGATTTAATTTTAATACAGTCAGTCCACACTTCACACATGCATATCAAACTGTGACTAAGAATCACAAAAGGTGTGAATAATACCTAATTAATATACTTCCGTCACAGTAGGATAGAGTGCGTGTGTGTGTGTGAGTGTGTGTATGTGTGTGTGTGTAGTCTGCTGCTGTCCTTAAATTCTTGTGCCAGCACTATAATCTGTTGCTGGCCTCTCATACTCCTATTAGCAGTGAACTGTGATGCTGAATTCATATACTCTTACCAGCAGTACAGTCTGTTGCTGATCACCCATACTCCTAGCAGTATACTCAAATGCTGGCCTTTCATACTCGTATGAGCAGTATAAACTTTCGCTGGCTTCCCATACTCTTACTGTCTGCATATCCTGTTGTTGGCATCACATACTCCTGCTAGCATTATAGTCAGATGCAGACCTTTTCCACTCCTATTTATACTCCTATTAGCAGTATAATGTGTTACTGGCTTTCACTGCAGACCTTCTTATCTGCATAGTTAGACATCAGGCTAGTCAGTTACAGTGGTATAGTCACACATGTCTAAAACCCCATCTGAGGTGGCATGGCCTGTGTTATTATTCTGTTTGTCCTATGTCTAGTGTTTGAAATTTTGGGATTGATGAGTTCTGCTTTACAAATAATTATATTTTTTTCATGCATTTGCAGTAGGAAAGCCCTTCCTGAACTCTTTTATATTGCAGTATTTTCCTATGTGTCTAGGAAGTCAGTAACAATTGCATCACCTTTTTATTAATAGTGCTGACATTATCATTACAAAACATCTGATTTGCTATTTTTATGGACTGATCAGGGTCATATGCATGCTAATGGATATTAAGAAAATTTAAGTTTTCCAGATCCTCTCATAAGTTGTTCAGTGCAATTTTTTCATTGTTTTCCTAAGGTTTTGCAAAACATTAATGGGTTTATCATTTCTGCCAACATGTCTATTTCTTCATTTTTATACAATAGTCATATAATGGTTTTCTTCCAATCATTTGAGACTAACCTCTCTGTGAAGCAAACTTAAAAAAATAAGGAAAGCAGGCCTGGTAAACTTTTAAATTTTTGTATGAAATTAATTATGGACCAATAGCCTTCCTGGAGCTTAAACTATGTACACATATAAATGTTTTGTGTGGATCAAGTGAGCACTGAATGTTTGCTGACCTAGCTTGTTGAAAAATAGCTTCTGTTTGTGCTGCCCAAATGTAATGCCAGAGTGTTGTGAAAAAAACATCTGGAATGTCCTCAATTAGAAAATCATCCATTTCTCACTGAGCACTATTGGACCGTGTAATCAAGTTCTAGCATTCCTGAGACAGTTATACAATGCCTGGTGTGTGGTTCTTTTGCACTTGACAATTCATATCTAGCCTCTTCATCTTTTACTATCATCTTGATTTTCTACAGAATTAAGTTATAAAACCCCTTTATGAATGGAAAATTTGGTAACTTTTACATTTTTCCTGGTTTTCCTTTGTATAATTTCTTGAAAGAAAGTAGAAGCTGGAAGATTAACATCAAAATACGGGAGCGCTACAGAATCCTGAAAGCCCAAAATCCTGAAGACCAAAATAATGAAAACACACAGGATACCCACTTACTATATTCCAACACAAGTACGTACAGAAACAAATAAAACACAAATCATATTACTTTTCTCTAAGTATAAGCAGGGGGGCAAGCCCCCCTGCACCCTCCACCTTCCACACATCCCCTACTACTTAAATATATCAACTCCAAGATTGCACTTAGTGTACTGAAGTACAATCTTGGTGTTGTTATATTTAAGTAGCAGAGGGGTGCATGGGGTCTTGCCCCCCTGAGTATAGTTGAAGGGTAATATGTTTCTGTATGTACTTATGCCGGAATATAGTAAGCGTTGGTATCCTGTGTGTTTTCAGGATTTTGAACTTTTAGGATTTTGGTCTCAGGATTTTGGGCTTCAGGATTTTGTAGCGCTCCCCAAAATATATAACCTGATTAAATGGCTAAGATATTTGAAGGAGTTGCTTTTCTGTTTAATAATCACCTACATTTCAGAGCAAGTTTTGTCTGCTAATTAATTTTCAAAACTATATTCTATAAGCTGATTTGTATCTTTGATATAATAATTTTAAGACCTGAGGTAGACTGTTCATCTCACATCTGGTATTCCCATTCAGAGGAGGCATCATATAAAGTAATGGCTACTTTAATATAAAAAAATGACTGCAACTGCTTATGGGTAAGTTGTATTTCCAAAGGTAGCTTTTTTGAATAAAATGTGGAGATGCTTAACAATTTCAGAGGAGTTATTCCTTTTTGACATCTTATTAATAATTTGGACCTAATCTCGTCCCTCAAAAATTATTTTAATATTTTCTTTTGAGGTTGCAGTCAATGTGTTATATTCTGTGATGAATTTGATAAATTTGTCTCCTACCACAATTTTAACCTAATGATCTGTCATATCCAGGATCCCAGTTTTCTGTATTCATTTGTTGGATAATCAGAATGTTTTACTAAATGTATTATGGCCATGGCCATGGTATTAATGTATATTATATCCACAATACAATTATTTCTATTATTCATATTACCAAATTACATTATATCCCTTATTAGAATATCCTTTCTGATAAAGATAGATATTCAAATGAACCAAAAGTATATGGTGCAATAGTGCTCAAGGAAAACCAATGAATCGAATAGAAAAACACTATTGTTGTGAGTCCAAAATCTTCTTTAATAAATCACAGAAATTAAGCGCTTTCGTCAAATAAATGGAATTCTGATGAAGTCAAGTTTATTTGACGAAAGCGCTTAATTTCTGTGATTTATTAAAGAAGATTTTGGACTCGCAACAACAGTGTTTTTCTATTTGGTTCAAAGATAGATATTCCCCTGGATTCAGCAAGCCCTGCACAGCATGCAGGACTAGTGCAGGAGCTCCAGCAGGCAATATGTATGCCGTGCAATCTAGGAATAACCTGTAAGGAAGTGCACGAGCGCTCCTGCACTAGTCCTGCACAGACTCAGCCCCTGTATGCAAATTGCCCCATTTGCAGGAGAAATCCATGCAAATGAGGTGAATTTGCAATCCAGAAAGCTGGAAAACAGCCATGCAGGACTAGTGTAATCAGCAGAAATGTACTCCGCCAATAACGGAGTACATTTCTGCAAACTACAAATTGGAGCCATAGGTGGATATTATGTAGAAAGCATCTTAATGGCCAACTATAAGGCCATTGGCACGGAAAACAGTTGCAAAAAGAAAAAAATTAACTTTTTTTTTTTAGCCAATCTCGGCTGTTTAAACGTAGGGCAATGGCGTGCAAACGGGATCTGGTGGAAAATAAGAAATAAAACATAAAATAAGCATTCTAACCAAAATCACTATTTTGCCATTATACTCAATGGCAGGCAGAAGACAACATGGCCAGTGAAGAGTGGTTGCTAAGGGAGGAGGCTCAGTGTGGGACATGTAACTATGCATCAGCAGGCAATCCTATGCAAATGAGGAGAATGATACTGAATCCCAGATTTCCCCTGCATGCTAGTCAGCACCCAGTAGTGTAAGGGCAGGAATAGCTTGGTTCTATCCTAGGAGTTAGCTGACATCATAGTGGGGTGTGTCAGGCATACTGTAAGCAGATTAGAGCCCTGTGGCTCAGGTTTGCCCTTAGCTTAGCAGAGCTAAGCAAGAGGGTGTGTTTGAAGCTGCCTAGCACTTTTTACATTGCCTAAGCGGGTGTGCACACCGCGGACCATGTTTTAAAGGGAAAAAAAAGTAAACCAGGAAATAGTACCTCTGTGCACATCTGAGCACTGTGTTTGCACGGTGCACACCTGTGCTTAAACAGGAAGGCAATGGGAAAGGAAAACTGCAGTAGGCAGATAATCTAGGAGAGCTAGCACAGCTGGTAGGTGTAACGTATCAGAATCAGCCAATTACACAGGCAGCAGACCAGCCCAGCCCAGAACACTACTATAAACTATGCAAACACCTTTCCCTCTGTTTTTTCCCACATACTCTATGTGTATACAAGTGGGGAAATTTTAAACAAAAACAAAAGAATGATAGGGGCTGTAGCAGCTATCAGACATCAACATGTGGAAGAGGCTGAGGGTGGTGAGGATGACAATGTTGTCAACCAACCCACAGTGAGGAGACTGAGAAGGGTGTACAGACCCAGAGTAACCTACCAGAAGCTACATGAGCTGGAGACAGTGGAGCACTATAGGGTGGACAGGGACCTCCTACAGCAAATTGTTGAGCTGTGCCGGCCACGCCTGATACACAGAACTAACAGAGGGGGACCCATCCCAGTGGATGCCAAGGTATGTGTAGGCCTAGGAATACTAGCCACAGGTACATCCCAAAGCCCAACTGTGGATATCATGGGGATCTCACAGGCATCAGCATCCAGAGTATTTCACCAGTTCCTGGATGCCATGTCAGCACATGCTAGTGAGCACGTATATTTCCTCAACACCCATGAGGTGTTGGCCAGCAATATGCATCTCTTCCACCAAATAGCAGAATACCCTGAGGTGGTGGGTATTATAGACTGCACGCACATACACATCAAAACAGCACCCAGTGAGTGGGGTAGGGTCTACATCAACCGCAAGGACTACCCCTACATCAACTGCCAGATTGTGTGCAATGCCCAGGGCATTATAATGAATGTGTGCTGGCTGCCCTGGAAGCTATCACAATTCCCACATCTGGCATCTGATGCAGCTGTACCAGAGACTTGCCAATGGGACATCCCTTACGGTCACCTAGTAGGGGATGCTGGTTACACACTGGAGCCATGGCTGATGACACCCATCAGAAATGCACACACACCCAAACAAGAAAGCCGTAATGAGGCACATGCACAGACCAGAATCATAATAGACCATGCGTTTGGGATGCTCAAGTCTGGTTCCAGTGCCTGGATACATCCGGTGGAGCCTTGCTGTACTCACCAGCTACATGTACAAAATTGTTATCGTCTGTGCCATGCTACACAATATGATCATGCAGGTCCATGCAGCCCCCCATCAATGCCAAGGTCTGCACAAGCACAGAGTGACTCGGAGGAGGAATAATCTGAGCCTGCCCCAGTAGGCAGATGGAGGCATGCCCAGTATGCCATGGCCTTGGCAAAGAGGCAACGCATAGCACATACACAGACACAGTAGGGACCCAGGGAATGACACCTCTTTATGACTCACACATACAGTAAAAGGGATGCCAAACATGACACTACCTGTGCTCAACCATGTATAGGGAGTGTACTACCTGCATCCAACATAGGCAGCCCCCAGCACCATCCTCAATACTGGCACACCCACAAGGTAAGTCACTCCCCTTACCGATTGCTGATTGGAGTAGTATGCATTGTTACTTGTATCTATGGTATGGATGTGAGCATGCAAGGGAATTGGGTGGCTGAATGGGATGCCAGCAGATAGTAGACACTTATAGTGGCAGCATGGATCTGTAACAAATACAGGTGTCACCATAGTAGCCAGTACTACACATGGTGACAAAACCCACTGCAGGAAATGTGCTGGGCCACATGTGTGTCCATATGACACACACATGCCAGTCAGGGAGGTTCACATACCCAACAACAGTCACAGCAAGCAGGACAGGTGTAGACAATCGCAAGCAAAGGCTGTGCTAAGGCCACTGAATGATGACTATGGGTAAACCCCCCACAGGCTTACACAGACAGACTACATCAGGTCAGGCAGTGGGATGTTAGTTCTGAAGGGTAGGAAGTCAGAAATTAATATGTAGGTCAATCAGATATAAGACCTGTAGTACACTGACATGCCTCTAGTCAGCATGAAAGGTTAGAAAACAGAATGAAATGGAGTACCTGACATACCTGTACAGTCATAGCAAATGTGTACAAGTGTCAGGTGTGCCCCCCCAATCCTGTGTAGCAATGTAGAAACAGTCAGGTGTGCCCTCCCCCACAGCCTATATAGACATGTAGTAACAGTCAGGTGTGCCCCTCCCCATTCCTATGTAGACATGTTGTAACAGTCAGGTTTACCCCCCCAATCCTGTGTAGCAATGTAGAAACAGGCAGGTGTGCCCCCACATATCCTATGTAGACATGTAGTAACAGGCAGGTGTGCCCCCACATATCCTATGTAGACAGTAGTAACAGTCAGGTGTGCCCCCCCAGTCCTATGTAGAAATGTAGTAATGGTCAGGTGTGCCCCCAATCCTATGTAGGCATGTAGTAACAGTCAGGTGTGACCCCAACCCTACTTAGACATGTAGTAACAGTCAGGTGTGCCCCCCCATCCTATGCAGAAATGTAGTAACGTGTATGTCTAGGTATAATACCAGTGGAGCACAGATGCCCAGAGGTGGCCAAGGTAGCAGGATAGATTGTAGCATTTGTACAATATGCAGGTATGCATGTGTTAGGTTGGTGTGTGTTTCATATTGTGTGAGAGTGGTCAGTATGTATGCATGTTAAGGTATGACCTGGTGGCCATTGCCCAGCACTGCTGATGGCAGGGCCAGGTCCTCACAACTGCAGTGCCAAAGACTATTCCCACCACTATAACACATGCTAGCGGTAAGCCATTGTAAATGTATGGTAGTAATATGTGTTACCATCCGAAAGACTGACATGGCATGGCTGTTGGGCTGGATATACAAGCAGTACACAGGGGAAAGTACCCCAGACATACAGTATATAATGTTTAACTGTGAAATGAACACACCCTTGAAATTGTACATACAAGTATGCATCACATTATATGGGTCTGTAGTAGGGGATACTGGTGTCGTCTGGCCGAACACTTGCAGATCACAAAGGTGGTAGGACTGATGTATTGGGAAACAGCTGATGTACCTGCATATGCCAGCATAACTGGAATGCCCCTTGCATATCTGTGCATTAGATGCAAGTAGTGCCCATAGCACACATGCACCCAGCTCACCCAAACACCACCCACAGTTACCTCTCTGGTTGTATTCCTGCTGTTGGGAATGGGTACAGTATGACCCCACCTGTATATGGTAATAGCAAAAGAATGCAGCATGCAATGTAGGTGTCCCATGCAGGTGTGTCCCTAGCTGTAGGTAGCACCCTGCCAGCATCCACACCACCTGATCAAGACTGATAGAAAGTATTGGCATGAACACCTAGCACACCTACCCTGTTACCCCAGGGGAATATACTGTATGGCGGTCTGAGACTGTAGGACTGACAGAATGCAACAGCCTGCCACAGCTGGCCTGCATCACCACCAAATGGCCTACAGGCCTCTGCCAAAGGCCTGCATCTCACACGTAATGCCAATGCATGTTATGTCATGGACACCCAAATAACAACATAACACACTCCACATAAGCCATATGCAAGGCCATGCAGACAAACCACAGTAACATGTCCACTATATCCCACTGCATTAACTGTGGACCAACACCAAAACACAGCTGTGATGAGGTGATAACCTTAGGGAAAGTATCAGAGAATGTATGCATAATGTATGGAAGAGGATAGAATAATGGAGGGGATGGGAGCATGGGCAGCATGGAATGTGCAAGGTCCGACACAGCTGTGTGCACACACTATCCCTTGCTGCAAACACATAAATGGGTGGCAACAAACCTGCCCATACACCACACTGGGGGTAATGTCCTGACTCATGGCCCCTGCCTCTGGGTAACCTGTGTGACTCTGTACAGTTGTGAGGTATTGCCACAGCAAGATAAGGCCATACTGTCATGTCGATGGATGTACAAGTATGGGAACCTCTGCCAGCACTATACCAAGGTGCTGAACTGGAAACACAAACCCAGCAGCAAGTGTCTGCAGCTCCCCCTCTAGAATGGCATAACTTACCATGAATATGTAGCCATCTGCCCACAATACCAGCCACAGCTGCACTCACCCTTGTCCCCCAGGACATCACTGTGAGCAAGAATGCCCATCTGATAGTACTTGGGGACATAAAACATCACAGTGTATAACAGCACACGTCTAAATATCTCTGCTAACACCAGTACTATGTAGCAAAAGCAGCACAGACACAATCACCTACGGTACACACTATCCCCTGCACTGTTTGTCCCCATATTGCCAAATGATCTATGGATACCCTGCAAAAACAGTTTGTTACCTATAGGTGTACAACACAAAGGTCTGCACTGAAGTACAAACTACCTGGAATGGATACATGCATTCAATACAGAAGGGCATACTGGGCATGTTCACACACTTAAACAAATGAAGTCCATGTCTACAAACAACAGTGGACCACACATATCTGACAGTTGCAGATGTTAGTGCATACACTCCTCAGTATGCACCAGTCATGCTTTGCACACACATTGGATAGGAATACAGACATTTATCCAAGGACAACACACTATAATAAGCCAAACGTAGACATACATAGATTTGTGGAAGAGAGTGACTGTGACAAAGAGCCATCCATCATGAAGTCTGTCCCACCCAGCAAACAGCCAAATGGCCACAATCACATGATGTGTAAAAGTCACTCACTGTAGAAATTAGCCATTGGTATCCATCAGCATTACAGACTATGTGGTGCAAGTGCTAGCTGTGCAACATGACTGTACAAGGCAGTAGTTATCTAACAGCTGTATACACTTACCTGCAGAATATAACCCTGCATGTGTCTGCATGTGGTGTGTCAACCTCCAGATGAATGGGTTATGGCCAATGCACACACACTGCCCTCCCCATAGCGCTACTATGACAAGCCTGCTGATGTCATCCACTTTGAAATACACCTTTGGGAATGGAGTAGCCCAGTAGTCTCTGTGGCTTGTCCTAAAACTGGATAACGCTGTAGTGTAGTAAATCAATTAGGTAGGAGTTCTACTCCCAGGCATGACAACTGTGTGTGTTTGGGTGTGTGTGCCTCTAACTGTGTAGGGAGCAATGCTTTTTAGGCTAGTCATGCTCACTACAATTCAAATGACCTACTTTGGCAAAGCTGCTGCTGTCATTCACTGTGAAATACACCTTTGGGAAAAATATAGCCCAGTAATTTCTGTGGCGCATCCTATAACAACGTAATGCTGTATTGTGATATAACACTCTGGCAGGAGTTTTATTCCCACACATGGCAAGTATGGATGTTTGTGTGTGTGTGTGTTCCTTTGTTTGTGTAGGGAGCAATGCATTTTAGGCTAGTCACACTCACTACGGATCAAATGTCCTACTTTGGCAAGGCTGCTGATGTCAGTCACTGTGAAATTCACCTTTGGGAAAAGTGTAGCCCAGTAATCTCCATGGCACATCCTATAACAGCATAATGCTGTAGTGTACTATAGTAGTCTAGCATGGGTTCTGTTACCACACATGGCAAGTATAGATGCTTCTGTGTGCTTCTGTGTAGGGAGCAATGCTTTTTAGGCTAATCACACTCACTACAGCTCAAATGCCCTACTTTGGCAAGGCCGCTGATGTCATTCACTGTGAAGTACACCTTTGAGGAAAGAGTGCGCCAGTAACCTCCTTGGCGCATACTGTAACTGCATAGTGCAATAGTGTAATAAACTAGTTAGGTAGGAGTTCTAGTCCCAGACATGGCAGGGGTGTGTCTGTGTTTGTCATTCGTATCCTGTGTGAAAGTGGCTGTGAGTCTGTAAAACTGGATTCATTGTAAAGCGGGTTTTGCAAATTTCTTATATGGTGGCCCTATTATATGTCACAATGTCCACCTTACAGGGATAACAGATGTGAAATAGCCAAGAGGCTGGGGTGCCAATCCATATCCCTACATGTGACATCAAGGCCTGTTGAACAAAGTTAGCAATCCTTGTATTAACCAGAGAACACTCTCAACCCATGTCTCATACAAAAACACACTTGCCTAGGCAACAACCGCTAATGTTGGTAGTACCCTGCATATTTCCCACAGATAGTAACCATGGTGTGATTGCAGTGGACTACAGAGGGTATGGCACCCTGTCCATCAGTACAATAGCACGTGCATGCAGACAGTGCACCTTCAATATGTTCCCCACTGGACACCTGCAACACCTGTGGTGCCATCAAATGTGACCCACAAAGACACCCGAGCCACACTGCAGACCATTGTCATGTGGCCTGATGCCAAGGTATACCCATCACCTAGCCTTGTATAGCCGTCTGGCACAGTCAACCACTATACACCCATAAAGCAATGCACCCATGCATGTCACTACTGGCACCCAGTGTCTGTGTGTGTGGTGTATGATGCTTTTGACCACATTCACACTCACTACAACCCCCATTTGCATACTGAAGCATGCTGTCTGATGTCAGACACCTCCACATACCCTTTACCCATATAACCTCCAGATAACCCCTGTGGTGCATGTGATACCTGCACAGTACTGTATTGTGGCAAACTAACTAGTGAGGAGGTGTATTCCTGACCCTGCCAAGTGTGTCAATGTGTGGGGTCCATGAGAGAGTGTGGCTGTGTTGACGCTGACATCTGTTTATGTACACAGGCATGTGTACTACACCTAGCATATAGCTACCATACCACTGTTGCAGATGTCACTCACCATCATATATACATTTGGAGAGCTGCTCAACATGTAAGCTATGTGGCACATCCAATAACTCCACAGACATGTGATAGCAATACATAGTCAGTCAGAGGGTTGATACCCTGTACTGGTAGATGTGTGACACAAACATGCTTAGGTTTTAGTCTCCCACCCCCTCCATGACTTATCTTGCCTCTATCTGCCTCTCTCACTCCCTCTCTGGTGGATGTGGAGACTTACACCTGCTTTGCTTAGGCAGCAGCATGTATTTTGTAAGTGATGCTCATGATCAGCTGATGGCCTCTGCATGAATTGCAGCCTTCCTCTAGCTGATTGTATGTGGAACAGCTGTGGTAACATTCCCATAGCCAACTGCATGGAAACACACTCCAATATCTAGGAACATCATGTCAGTGTTGGGCTTTTTCATTCACTGTGAGCAGGACCTAGATCTGCTGTTTGGCAAACAGCATCTCAGATGGATTGGGGATTTACCTCTAACAACATACACTGTGGAAACAGGCCAACACATAGGAGGTGGATGTGCCCGACATGACTAGAGAATGTAAGTGTTGCTAGTCTGCATTTGGAGTAATGTTGGTTTAACAGGGTGTGTGTGGATATGTCTGGTCTACATGTTTTAACACCTGTCATGACAGTGTTATGTTACTGAGGAAAACCCATCTGTAGGGTCATCTGCAGACTGGGCAATGTGTGGTGCCTTTTGTTTCTTGTGTTAC
>NC_056732.1:1289166818-1289171818 GCF_019279795.1 Protopterus annectens
ACTGATAAAATCCGGGTTAGCACTGTTGACCTACCTTAACACAACCATGGCAATTTAGTTGGTAGGCCCATTCCGGGGTTTCCTGTTTTTTTTTTAAAAATTTTCACACAGTTTGTCCAATTTTCATTTTCATTGTCTGCTGGGGTGTTTGCATGTCTTTAAACCGGGGAAACACCCCCCAAAAACCTTTTTCAATAAACCAAACCCAGAAATTACAAAGGTGGGCTGCCCAGTGGCCAAGAACACTGATGTGGATGGGTTAATCATTCGAAAACATGGGGTCCCTTCCATGGGACAGGAAATCATCAAATGTAAAGGGTTTTAATGCCCCAAAATTGTAAACCCATGGTTCAAAGTACCCCCCATTGGGAAATTGTGCGACCTTCATTACACAGTACACCAAAAACCAAAGGGAAAACTTATGGAACCACAATCAACCATTTTACTAAACAAATCACATTGCTGGTGGTCACTACCTGTAACATTACTTTTTTCCCCCAAAGTTACACCAGTCGGTTTATTTCCCGGGGAAAAATTTTTTCCCCCATTGATGGTATATACAATTCACAATACATATGAGGGGGTTGGGGGTTTCCCAGACTGATGGGCCATACTTTACCCCTGTGTGTGGGGGGGGGGGGACAAAGGGCATTATTGGTGGTTGGGTTGGGGTTGCCATTTTTGGTATGTTGTGGATGTCAAAAGTTCTGCCTTGGGTCCCTCCATTTTTTGGCAGCTAACCAACCTGGGGGGTGTCAACTGCCCCCGAGCACAGGTGTCCCCGGGGGTTCCATGGGAATATCGGGCCTTATGTGCATTTCACCTCAAAAAAAAACCCTGGACCATCCCCCGGGGACTCCGCAATGCCCCTTGGGGGTTTTGGGGGGGGTTACACACCCCCCACTCTCGGGTTTCCCCTACCCCCCTTGGTGTTCACCCCACGTTGACGCCAGCTGGGGTTGGGTATGAGGGCGACCCCCAACAGTTGTGGGCCAAGTTGAGGGGCCATCCCCCAAACCATTTTGTGAAAATGAGGCCCCGCCAGTTAGGGGTTGTTTGAGTTGGGGCCCTGGTAGGTGTCTGGGAAATTTTTAATGTGCCGGGCCACGGGAATGAAACTGCGCCTCGGGAAAGTTGGTTCCTGCCGGGCATGGCCATGGCCCTCCAGGCCCCGGGCCCCGGGGCCCTTAAAATTGGGCTATCCCTGTAAAGACAAGTGGCGGGTTTACCAATTTTCCTGGACTGCCACCAAAGCCCCCCCTTGGCCACTTGGGGGGTTTGTTGGCACTAAAGGGTTGGGGGGGTGAAAAGTTTAGGGTTTTTCCCCTGCCCCCTGCCCCATCACACATTTCGGGCATGGACAAACACAGTTGAGGGGAGGGCCCTACCCACCCCCCCTGGGGAAAAAAAAAAAAATGCCTTTCCCTGCAGATTGAAACACCCAAAACCCAAAACCCCCCAAAAACCCCACAACACCAAACCCCCCGGGGTCCCATATATTTCCAGGGCCCCACCCATCCCCTTTGAAACCCAAAGTCCCTCTTAACATTCAGCCTTTTAAAACCCAAAAGGACAAAAAAAGCCTGTTACACATTCCTGCCCCGGGGGTTTTAGGGCCCACTGTGTATTAGGCACCCTGGGGTTTTGGTTAAGGCCCAAATGTGGGCTTTGCCTAAAACACCACGGTTTCATTTTTGATTTCAGTCAGAGAACTCCCAAATCACCACTGTGAAACTTAAATAGGGAACATCCTTTTTACAACCCCCACACCAACTTTTTTCATCTGTTCAAATTGGGATACCTTTTCCCCCTCTAATCCCTTTTCCCATGTACAGCCCTTTTATCTTACTGCCTGTGTTTTGGTTTTGGGTTTAATGGGGCACCCATGTAAACTGTTTATCCCGGGATTTGCTTATGCCCAAATCACACTGTGCATACATGGCCAAAAAACCAATACTGCCACACCACCCTACATGATAACCCCCCCCCCTTTCCCAATCCCCAGCAAAAAACTGGCACCCCCCAAATAATAGGTTACTGTGTCCCTCCTATTCCCTCTTCCATGCAAACATATTAAAACGCTGATCATAAGTAATCCTGTGAAATTTCAGTTTGTATGTGCGGTTCCAGGGAGCCCCTTTGGAACCCCACCCATGCACATATTGCTTCACCGTTCTGCACCCTGCCTTACTTCACCAATCCGGGGACAACCCACAAATTTATACGGTAGTTTGCACAAATCCACCCCCCCTATTTTTCGCAAAAATTGGGATAATTGGACAGAGTTTTTGTAATATGCTGATTTACATTTTAAAAAACCCTGTTCCCAATAATCCTTCCTGAAACCATAAACTTCAGGTATGGGGGTGAAAACCCCTTTTTGATTGCACCTCCTTGACTCCAGGGAACAACCCATTTTTAAAGTACGGGCCCCCGTATGTACTATGTCCTTTTTCAAAAAGGGTTAATGTGAGTTTGGATTGCCGATCTTTTTTTTGGGGGCAATTTCCCCCTTTTTTCCCCTAATCCAAGAACTTGGGGGGTACAATGGGCCATCTGATTTGCCAGGACACCCCCTAAAAACCCCAAATTGCATGATTGCGTCTCTCTGTTTTTAAAAATCCCACACTTTTGCGGGGGGGTTATTTGCCACGTTTGCCGTATGTCAGTCGCCTTCAATCCTTAACCCCGTGCAGTCACTTGTGTCACTGCATCCCTTTGGGGGTTTGTGCAACCCAAACCGGGGTTATTGCGGGTTCCCATCCTAACCCCCAAGTTCGCCAGTCCCGTGTAATGGGGACCCTAAGCCTTTTCCCAATGAATTGAAACAGTTGCCATTTTCGGGTTTAATACACGGGGGCACTTTTGGGGGGTTTTTTCCAAAAATGTACGTAGGCCTTTCCCCCTTTTTCCCGTGAAATTCCACAATACAGGTGTTATTATATGGGTGTTCATACCCTTAATACCCCAAGGGTCCCATGTATCCATTTTTTAACAAAAAATTTTACATGCACACCTTGGGGGGTTGAATTTTGGCAGGGAATTCCTGTTTGAGTGTTTTGGAACACTACATCCATTCACCACTACACTCTCCGGTGGTTCCGGGGAAAAAAAAGGGGGGGAAAAAAAAGTAGGGCCCAATGGTTTGCAGGGGGGGGGCCATTCTAAAAAAGTCATTCCAGTACTACCACATATGCACATCTGTTTATCACTATTATGCAGCAACAAAATATATCTATGATATGTCAAATATGCATGATCTACCTGAGCCGATGTAGATGTATATGCAACAGTGGTCTACTGATGTGCCCTGTGGCCTTACCTGTATGCTCCTCGGCCAGTGTGTGGGTGGCACCCACCTCCACAAAGGTGTCCAGCGGTTGGTGGCTATGCAGATGGGCAGGTGCCATGAGGCTGGCTAGGAGCTCCTCCACACGTGTCGGGGGGATGGATAGCATGGCCCCCTCATGGCGAGTTGATCCCCCCAGACTACAGCAGCATGCTGATGGGCATTGCGAAGCAGGTCAGAAAAATGATGCCGGACCTGCTCTGCTCATAACTGCAGATGTGCAGTCCGACATCATTGACCTTGTGGACTAGGTGATTCCACAGGGCGATCTACTCCTGCTGATCATGGACGGTCTGGCCAAACAAGACTGCATAGTGCTGTATGAGGTTGTTCACCAGAATGTCATTTTCAGCTGCTGTGTGCACTGGCAGCCTTCCATGGGACATCGTGCCTGAAAGACATAAGGATGGACACAGGTGTGAGCAAGTCATGCATCAAGGTTACCACAGTTCTTAATACACATCACTGTTACCCCCCCACCATATCAATGACAACAAACTGTACACACAACTCAATAGGTATGGCTACAGCATACCTACCAGTGGGGCAGATATTGTACTGTACCACACTTTGTGCAATGTGTTTGTAGCCATGTTCCCTGTGTTGACACTGTCATTGCTGGCCTGTTACAGGCTATTCACCTGCATGCCATTGTCAGGGCTACAGTGGTTCCATATATGCCTGTGGTATGCTATGTATTTGCTGCACATCTGGCATTCTGTGTTATTGGGGTTATCTATGCATGCTGTTGGACATGTTCTGGGATTGTGTAGACTATCACTACCGACATATGTTCTATAACAGTGACACAATAGCATGTATATATACTATTGGCCAGCAGAACCACCTCTCCAAATTCATCTGCCCATGTTACCAGGCCACATCACATGTGCGACCCACCCTGGGGCCTCCTCATGTACTGGCCCAGTAATACCATCAGGGGGAACCAACTCAGGGGATGTTGCCCCCCCTGGGGGCACACACAGACATGTTCCTGTCCCCTGAGGTCAGGTCCAGGGTCTGTTCCATATCAGGCCCCACAGACACATGGGGGATGTGCTACATCACCTTGAGAAACCGAGTACACATTCACAGGGTCCACATGCTCCTCCTACTCAGCCTCCAGGCCTGGCACCTTTGGGATGTGGACTGCTTTTGTGAGTAGCAGTGAGTGGGAGGCTTGTTCCCATTGTGTCCATATTGGGGCCCATGGGGTGTCCACATTACAGACCACAGACATCTTCAAGGGTGTTTACCCACCACATGTGTCACATACAACCCCTGTAGGCTGTCCTCTATAAATACCACCTCTGAACACCTCCACAAGTGTACCTGCCATACTTTCCCATATTCCCATTCCATAATTCACAGACAAGGACAATGTGGTCCCAACAAGGGGTACACATGTGACATACCTGTCCGTGTTGCACACACTGACAGCTGTAGATATCTGTCTATATTGCTATGTGTGCTGTTTCCTCACACATAGCATGCAGCACTGTGGTGGTAATACAGGGGGCATGTATTTACATACATATATGTTTGTGTGTGTGTGTTTCTATATATGTAGACATGTGCATATAGGTATATATCTATATATGTGTAGATATATATGACATTGTATATATGTGTTCATATATATGTCTACACA
>NC_056732.1:1289176818-1289289318 GCF_019279795.1 Protopterus annectens
TGAAACTGTCTTGTGTGTGTGTCTGAAGCTCTGCACTAGTTGTTAAACTGCTCTGAAATTCCTTTAAGTGTTAATTAGATTGGGGGGGTTTCTGATAACATTAAAACCTGTGTTGGTTACATCTCTGGTAATCATTTTAAGTAGAGTTGCTTGCTACTGAGATTTGTCTGCATACATCAACTGGACATAAGCTGATTTAAGTATATTTCCTTCATTTTATTGTGGTTGTTATAACTTGGACTGATTTCTCAGATCTAGCTCTGTTGAAACTGTCTTGTGTGTGTGTCTGAAGCTCTGCACTAGTTGTTTAACTGCTCTGAAGTTCCTTTAAGTGTTAATTAGCTTGGGGGGTTTCTGATAACATTAAAACCTGTGTTGGTTACATCTCTGGTAATCATTTTAAGTAGAGTTGCTTGCTACTGAGATTTGTCTGCATACATCAACTGGACATAAGCTGATTTAAGTATATTTCCTTCATTTTATTGTGGTTGTTATAACTTGGACTGATTTCTCAGATCTAGCTCTGTTGAAACTGTCTTGTGTGTGTGTCTGAAGCTCTGCACTAGTTGTTAAACTGCTCTGGAATTCCTTTAAGTGTTAATTAGCTTGGGGGGGGGTTCTGATAACATTAAAACCTGTGTTGGTTACATCTCTGGTAATCATTTTAAGTAGAGTTGCTTGCTACTGAGATTTGTCTGCATACATCAACTGGACATAAGCTGATTTAAGTATATTTCCTTCATTTTATTGTGGTTGTTATAACTTGGACTGATTTCTCAGATCTAGCTCTTCCCCACCCCCCCTCCCTGTTCTTGGATGTAGTTTAAATTTGGTGGCTTTTGCAGTGCCCACCCCACTGTAGATTTGATCTAGGACACTCCCCCAGTCCCTTCTCTTTACCGCATTCTCTCTAATAAACCCTTTCTGCACTTGCTTTTAGTCCTTTTTAATTTAATTACATTTTTTTCATACTGTGTGTGGACTAATATTGCTACATACTCAAGTGTGCCAGCTTGCACTGCATGTGTTGTTTTTATAGCATTTACTGTCTGTTTTATTCCTTGTCGCTGTAACAAAAAAAAAAAAAAAAATCTCTTGTTTTCCTGCCTTACTGAACTAGAGTAGTCCAGTTTCAGAGTTGCTGATCCCTGGCTTTGTTTTTAGTTCCTGTTACTGATCCATTGCCTTATTAGGAAGGAGGGAAGTTTCTTTTCTTTCCAATGGGAGTGGGAAGCACTGAGCAGCCTTTGTCAGATTTGGTGAAGTTTCAGCCAGAAACTAGTAGTCCATTGGTCGTTTTGGGCCATTTTAGCTCCTTTCAGCCCCTGCTATAAAACACGCTAAACGCATGTTTTCCAGCTTGTACCAACTCAGCACAGATCCTCGTGGTGGCCTGCAGAGTGATCCAAGCAGCAGAGAGCTAAAAGAGTGACTTTCTACCAGATATAAGTACTTTTTGTGGCTTTCCCACTGTTATTAAGCTAGCGACTGCATTTTGCCTGTTTTACTGCTACTTTAAGTGATTTCTGCATTTTACACTGTTTATTGCACTTTAAGTTACTAATTGTTGCAAATTGTTTCTGTAGGCTACACACTAAAGTGCGCTAGCCGATTTACAGCATTTATAGCATTTACTGTCTGTTTTTTCCTTGTCTCTGTAAAAAAACAAAAAAAAAAAACAAAAAAAATCTCTTGTTTTCCCGCCTTACTGAACTAGAGTAGTCCAGTTTCAGAGTTGCTGATCCCTGGGCTTTGTTTTTAGTTCCTGTTACTGATCCATTGCCTTATTAGGAGGGAGGGAAGTTTCTTTGCTTACCAGTGGGAGTGGGAAGCACTGAGCAGCCTTTTTGTCCAATTTGGTGAAGTTTCAGCCAGAAACTAGTAGTCCATTGGTCGTTTTGGGCCAATTCCTAGCTCCTTTCAGCCCCCTGCTATAAAACACGCTAAACCCGCATTTTCCAGCTTGTACCAACTCAGCACAGATCCTCGTGGTGGCCTGCAGAGTGATCCAAGCAGCAGAGAGCTAAAAGAGTGACTTTCTACCAGATATAAGTATTTTTTGTGGCTTTCCCACTGTTATTAAGCTAGCGACTGCATTTCGCCTGTTTTACTGCTACTTTAAGTGATTTCTGCATTTTACACTGTTTATTGCACTTTAAGTTACTAATTGTTGCAAATTGTTTCTGTAGGCTACACACTAAAGTGCGCTAGCCAATTTACAGCATTTATAGCATTTACTGTCTGTTTTTTTCCTTGTCTCTGTAAAAAACAAAAAAAAAAAAAAAAAAAATCTCTTGTTTTCCCGCCTTACTGAACTAGAGTAGTCCAGTTTCAGAGTTGCTGATCCCTGGGCTTTGTTTTTAGTTCCTGTTACTGATCCATTGCCTTATTAGGGAGGAGGGAAGTTTCTTTGCTTACCAGTGGGAGTGGGAAGCACTGAGCAGCCTTTCTGTCCGATTTGGTGAAGTTTCAGCCAGAAACTAGTAGTCCATTGGTCGTTTTGGGCCAATTCCTAGCTCCTTTCAGCCCCCTGCTATAAAACACGCTAAACCCGCGTTTTCCAGCTTGTACCAACTCAGCACAGATCCTCGTGGTGGCCTGCAGAGTGATCCAAGCAGCAGAGAGCTAAAAGAGTGACTGTCTACCAGATATAAGTATTTTTTGTGGCTTTCCCACTGTTATTAAGCTAGCGACTGCATTTCGCCTGTTTTACTGCTACTTTAAGTGATTTCTGCATTTTACACTGTTTATTGCACTTTAAGTTACTAATTGTTGCAAATTGTTTCTGTAGGTTACACACTAAAGTGCGCTAGCCGATTTACAGCATTTATAGCATTTACTGTCTGTTTTTTTTCCTTGTCTCTGTAACAAAAAAAAAAAAAAAAAATCTCTTGTTTTCCCACCTTACTGAACTAGAGTAGTCCAGTTTCAGAGTTGCTGATCCCTGGGCTTTGTTTTTAGTTCCTGTTACTGATCCATTGCCTTATTAGGGAGGAGGAAGTTTCTTTGCTTACCAGTGGGAGTGGGAAGCACTGAGCAGCCTTTCTGTCCGATTTGGTGAAGTTTCAGCCAGAAACTAGTAGTCCATTGGTCGTTTTGGGCCAATTCCTAGCTCCTTTCAGCCCCTGCTATAAAACACGCTAAACACACGTTTTCCAGCTTGTACCAACTCAGCACAGATCCTCGTGGTGGCCTGCAGAGTGATCCAAGCAGCAGAGAGCTAAAAGAGTGACTTTCTACCAGATATAAGTATTTTTGTGGCTTTCCCACAGTTATTAAGCTAGCGACTGCATTTTGCCTGTTTACTGCTACTTTAAGTGATTTCTGCATTTTACACTGTTTATTGCACTTTAAGTTACTAATTGTTGCAAATTGTTTCTGTAGGCTACACACTAAAGTGCTAGCCGATTTACAGCATTTATAGCATTTACTGTCTGTTTTTTTCCTTGTCTCTGTAATATAAAACAAAAAATCTCTTGTTTTCCGCCTTACTGAACTAGAGTAGTCCAGTTTCAGAGTTGCTGATCCCTGGGCTTTGTTTTTAGTTCCTGTTACTGATCCATTGCCTTATTAGGGAGGAGGGAAGTTTCTTTGCTTACCAGTGGGAGTGGGAAGCACTGAGCAGCCTTTCTGTCCGATTTGGTGAAGTTTCAGCCAGAAACTAGTAGTCCATTGGTTGTTTTGGGCCAATTCCTAGCTCCTTTCAGCCCCCTGCTATAAAACACGCTAAACACGCGTTTTCCAGCTTGTACCTACTCAGCACAGATCCTCGTGGTGGCCTGCAGAGTGATCCAAGCAGCAGAGAGCTAAAAGAGTGACCTTCTACCAGATATAAGTATTTTTTGTGGCTTTCCCACTGTTATTTAAGCTAGCGACTGCATTTCGCCTGTTTTATTGCTACTTTAAGTGATTTCTGCATTTTACACTGTTTATTGCACTTTAAGTTACTAATTGTTGCAAATTGTTTCTGTAGGCTACACACTAAAGTCGCTAGCCGATTTACAGCATTATAGCATTTACTGTCTGTTTTTCCTTGTCTCTGCACTCAAACAAAAAAATCTCTTGTTTTCCCGCCTTACTGAGCTAGAGTAGTCCAGTTTCAGAGTTGCTGATCCCTGGGCTTTGTTTTTAGTTCCTGTTACTGATCCATTGCCTTATTAGGAAGGAGGGAGTTTCTTTGCTTACCAGTGGGAGTGGGAAGCACTGAGCGGCCTTTTTGTCTGATTTGGTGAAGTTTCAGCCAGAAACTAGTAGTCCATTGGTCGTTTTGGGCCAATTCCTAGCTCCCTTCAGCCCCCTGCTATAAAACACGCTAAGCCCAGGCTGATTTAGCGAGTTACCACTGTTGCACACAAGAGCAGCGGTTAAACAAGGTTAAACTATTTGGGCCATCTAAATTCCACTCTTCCAATTTTCCCTTAAAACTACCTTCCTCGAGCTGTACTGCTGATCTAACCAGCATATCCTATAACTGAAAAGTTCATCTCCACTTGATTCCCAAGTAGACTATTCTCTATCTGTAAAGCCTAGCACTTACTCCTACAGTACTTGCACCTTGATAAAGCACTCTTATTATAGATAGTACCCCACCAGCCTAAAACCCACTTCCCCCGGAGTCCTTTGAAAGTCTCTTTATCTACTACTTCTAGTATGTCGAGGATCAGTTGCTAGTGTCCTCTCCAGCTCAACTGGTGAACCTGGGAATATTGAGGCAATGTTACAACTGCCTCATGTACACAGACAATCCTCTCCTTCTCCCACAAAACACAAATACATGCGAGAGATGCAACTATATGGCCAAACTGGAGGCTGAGCTCTCTCAACATAGGACTGGCAAGACCAGACAGGAGGAGAAGGTAACCACACACAATACATACCCAGTCACACATGGTACCATCACAACTTCAAATCATACACATACTCACACAAAGACATACTCGGAGGCTCTGATCAAAATTTACCAAAACAGCAGAGGCCACCAAAGCAGACACCCAAACAACTACCACCTCACGACCCAACACATGCAACACATAGACCACACAGTCAGAGTGTCAAACAGTCACAGCCCTTAAGGCCAAACAAAATGCCAGACACACTTGTCATTGGTGATTCCATAGTCAGACACACTGACGTCCCACTCACCAGACTGAGTAAAGAGAAGGTCACAGTAAGCTGCCTGTCGCTAGAATCCGCCACATAACGCAAGCACTCAGGTCTCTCAACAGCAGGTACAAGTACGACTCAGTCATTGTCCACGCTGGTGTCAACGACCTGAGACGTACCTCCTTGGACTACATGAAAAGGGACATCGAGGAGCTCTCTGATTATGTAGCCCAGGCAGGTATGACCCTGACCTTGAGCAGTATCCTACCTTCACCTAGAATGATGCCACAATACAGTGATAAGATGATCAGCTTTAATAATTGGCTTAAATTCTGGTGTCATTCAAAGGGGATCCAATGTCTGTCTGCCTGGGATGACATGCTGGACAAGCCACGCTGCTTAAGGGCGGCTTGCACCTGTCACCCTGGGCTTCCGGATATTGGCAAAGGCTCTTGCCACCCCATAGTGCCTTTTTAGGCAAGGCTCAAATTCTAAACCTACCACCCTAGAACACCAAAAAGGAAAAAAAACTAAGGGTAATGCTGCTCAATGCCAGAAGTCTCAATCTCAAGATGCACGCACTCAAGGCCCTTCTCAATATGGAGAACATTGATGTCTGTGCTGTGACAGAAACCTGGTTCAAGGCTCCTGAGAGCACCCCAGCACTAACAGGTTTCACCTCATATCATGCGTTCCGGCCCCAAAATCCGGACAACACCAAGAAAGGAGGGGGGTGTCCATATTCATAAAGGACCCACACCTCAAGGTTGGTGGCAACGCACGATGCATCGGAGACCATCCAGGTGCAATTAACCATAGGCAAGACTGCTCTGCAATTTGTAGCATGTTACAGGCCACCCTCTCAAACTCAGGAACCTCACATGGCCTTCCTGAAAACATTGGAGGATAAATGTATCTCCAAACACCATCATACTAGGTGACTTCAACTACCCTAATATAGACTGGGAACACTACTCAAGCCCGAACACTCTAACCCAAAGATTCCTGGAGTTCATAAACTCAAATGCCATGGAACAACTAGTCACCATCCCCACAAGAGGAGAAAACATACTTGATCTCATCATCACGAACATGGGATCAAAATGTTCAACACCGAAGTATACCCCTCACTGGTGAGATCAGATCATAAACTAATCTCGCTGGAGGTCCTCATCCCGCCCCCACCTGAAACAAAAAAAGACCACAGTGAAAAACTTCTCAAAAGCCGATTTCACACTTCTAAAACTAGTGTGGTCTCCTTTAAGGCCCCTGAGCCAGTGGTAAACATTACTCAAACCGCTGAATCACTTACAAATGCCTTCTACCAGCACCTACAGGACTGCATGGATCAGGCAATCCCAAACAAAACTAAGACTCTCTGTACCAAAGGCAAGCGTCCAGTCTGCTGGACCCCAGCCATAAACAAGCTCTACAACAAAAGGAGGAAGCTACTACAAGATAGAGCAAAATCCTTGAAAGGTAAGACACCTTTGATCATTATAAGTAAAAAACTAAGAGCTCTCATAAAATCATCCAAGGCAAATTTTGAGAGAAAAATCGCCAAGGACTCTAAAGAGAATCATAAGGCCTTCTTTAGCTATGTTAGAAACCTAGGAGGAAACTCCCAGATATGCTCAGAATTAGTTCAAAATGATGTGAAAATTACTGAACCTACACACATTGCCAACATACTGGCTGACAGGTTCAGTGCAAACTTCTCCCCCCCAAAAGGAGAGATATCTATTCCAGAGGATTGTAGCCCCCCAAACATCTCCAACGCCCAGGTGAGAACTGCCTCACTAAGGCAAAAAACACAGCATCCATGGGACCGGATGGTGTCCCCGGCTGTGTGCTTCATGAACTCAACGAGGAATTAAACCCACAGTTAGGACAGCTGTTTAATCTTAGCCTCACCTCAGGATACGTACCCAAGGAGTGGCGCCGCGGCTGTGGTCCCACTTCATAAGGCGGTGCCTCCACAGACCCTGGAAATTACCGCCCATTAGCTTGACAAGCCTTATCTGCAAAGCCATGGAGAGGATCATAATGGAACTCATAAATAAAGACATAGGGAACTTGCAGACTTTGGATCCAACCCAGTTTGGCTTTGTCAAAGGCAGATCCTGCCTCTTAAACTTGGTTGACTTTTCGAGACAGTCACCAAGGCCATTGATGAGGAAAGGCAGTCCATACAGCCTACCTCGACCTGGCAAAGGCCTTGACACAATACCCCACTCAGGTATCATCGAAAAACTCATCAGCTTGAATGTAAACCCATACATCACAAGATGGGTTGCAAACTGGCTAAGTGACAGAACCCACAGGGTCAGAGTTGCTGGAGCCATGTCAGACTCAAAGCCTGTCACAAGTGGTGTCCCACAGGGCTCAGTCCTGGGTCCACTCTTGTTCGGCATCTACTTTTCTGAAGTACAAGCAAACTCAGGAGGGTTATGGCTGACAAAGTTTGCAGATGACTGCAAACTGGGCGCCATAGTCGAAAACACATCTGACACAGATATCCTCCAGAAGGAACACACAGAAATGGATAACTGGTGCCAGAGCCATGGCCTGAAGTTAAACACCAAAAAATGCATAGTCATACCCTTCGGGAAAAACAAGGTTACCCCTAGCTACCATATAGGTGGCAATCCACTGAGCACAGAAGAAGTCATCAGAGATCTGGGGACCCAGGTTGACAGTAGCCTTTCGTTTGACACTCATGTTGCTAAAGTAGTTAGGAAAACCTTCTATATCACCCACCTGATCATGAAGGGATTCACATCTAGATCAAGGGAGGTCATCGTCCCCCTGTACTCATCACTCATTAGACCTATGATTGAGTACAATGCCCCGTTCAGAATGTATCTGACCAGACACCTGCTGCAGCTTGAAAGGCCCCAAAAGTTCCTCACCAAAAGGATAAAGGGTCTCAAAAATATGTCTTATGCTGCCCGACTGAAAGAACTCCAGCTCTATTCAGTCTCATACCGCTTGCTCAGAGGTGAACTGTGCCTGACATATAAGGCCATGTCAAACCCAGATTTGATGAATATGCTTCACCTCAAAAAATCTAGATCCCTCAGAACCACAAGGGCGGAGACTTAAACCTTGACACGGTTATAAATAGAACGTGCTGGAGGGACAGATTCATCACCCAGAGACTCCCTATGCTGTGGAACAAAATCCCGGTACATGTGAGGCAGAGCACCTCTCTGGCCTTGTTCAAGAGGAATCTTGACCAATGGATGGGAGATTGCAGATATACCCCAGGATTACTTCAGTGTCACTGCTTGACAGAGGCACAGCAAAATGATAGGCATAGTTTTTATTCAAACTAAAGGGGTGGCGAAAGCCACATAACTATGGGCTAGGCTTATAAATGCCCTTGGGCAGATAGCCTAGTATGAACCTATGAACCTATGAACCTATGAATATATATACACACACATGCATCTACATGTTCAAATACATTTCCTGCCCTGTAGAATGACTGGGCTGGGGCTGGATGATATGTTTGTGAAAACATCAATGTTATGTGTATCTGACATGGCTTAGTGGTAAATCATTTTGGCTATGGTGTGCAGGGTCCTGGGTTCAAGAATTGCAAAGGCTGTTTTGTTGCTGGGCCAAACAAGGGTCATTGGATACAGAGTGATTAAGGCACTTTTAGGCAGTTGTAAGCGGGTTTGTGCGGAGGTAAGCACTGCTAACTTCCGGTTACAATTTCTTATAGTCAGTTAGCTTCTAAATTGCTTAACCTGTGTAGACATTGCTTACCCCCGTGCAAACAAGCTTAAACCTGCTTACTGCTGCTTAAAAGTGCTTACTCCCACTTACCCCCTCGCTAATTTCTTTAAAAGAAAAGAAAAAAGAATTGATAGGAAAGTGGTGTAAAAGGGGCACAAAGAGGGAAAGACAGTGGGGAAGATAGCTAGGGATGTGCAGGAGGGTGTAGGGAAGGTCCATAGCTGCCCATTTCTTCAACAGCAACAGCTGTGCATATACATTGAATTTGGAGGTAGATTTGGACACTCAAACCCCTGAGAGAGGGGTGAGGACAACAATAATATGTTGTGATCCCAATTAGGCCAGATTACATGTATCCAGTGGACATGTGTGTGAAATGGACAGCTATGTATGGGGCGAGATTTTTTTGGGGGGAACAGATTGCCCTTTTTTTTCAGGTGAGAGTGGGATGTTGGGGAGGTATAGTAGGTATATTTGGGGGAGGTGGGTTGGGTATGTTAACAGATGACACAAACAAGACACATACAGGGGCAGTATATGACACATATGGGGGGTAAACACCTTGATGGGAGGGGTGTTGGGAAATGAGAAGCCCATGAGCCCCCTAGTGGAAACAGTGGGACTGAGATCCCCACCCATGGGCAGTCACCAGTGCACCTTCACAGCCTCAAAGGTGGCTGTGCTGGGGGCTGAGGTGGAGAGCCAGGCTGACCCTCTAGTTGTGACACATGGCCCTCGAGCTGGCATAGAAGATCTCCAAACTGTTGATTAAGCTCTCTATGCACTATGACCCAGACCTGGTGATGGGTGACAGCTTCCTGTCCACGCCCACTCCCGGGGGGGTGCCGAGCCCCATCCCCTGAGGTGGTTCCACCCAAAGATGGTGTAGGACCAACGGACAAGGAGGTCCCGGGTTGGTGCCCAGATGTGCTGGTGCCCGGTCCCACGGCCAGCTAGGTGGGACAGGTGGGTCCGCTGGACCCACATTCCCATACGTGCTATGGTGCTTATGGTGTATCAACATATGTGGGTTAGTAATAGTCAACACATTCCAGGGTTAGGTATAGCAGCATGCATAGATATTCCCATTAATCCAGACACCAGCTTTTGAACAGTTGCATAGCAAAGGGAACACATGCATATATGGGACCACAGTGGTAATAACAACAGTATGCAGGTACATTGATGGCACCATGTTACCAATGTTGGAGTATTTCAACATACCACATGCATAGAAACAGATTTAAATAATTATCAACCAATAGGACATATGTCCCAACATAACAGTCGAGTCATCACGTACCAATTGAGGTGGGTATTTAGTGTATTGTTGGAGATATGGTGGGGGGGGGATGTCAATTAACAACTAGTATAGTCCGGTAGTTCGCATTACTTTCCTAGTCAGTGCTGTTATGTACCTTACAAGTATTACTACACTACCCTATTGCATTAGTTTGGACAGTGATATGGCTGTCGACATCTTTATACATGAACTGGTTTTGCCTGCAGTATACACCTCTTACCTGGTATACCTGTGGAGGAATTCCTGGTTAACACTAACTGTTTCTACACATGCTCCCAGATTCCAGGTTGATGTTATGCAGATGCCTGTCCCATCTCTTTTTGCACAGACTCTCGCCATGTCTTGACCACATGCAGGTGAACCAAGACATATGTAGACTATTGCCCTCTTCAACCTTTAGTGACTTACAACACTCTTATACAGGATTTCCTACACAGTTATATTATGTAGCACAGTGTGGGTGACAGTGATCAGTGATACCTTATTATTCAGAGCAACTGCAACACTCACAATTCCATACAATACCAGAGTAAACAGTACCAGTACAGGGTATCAAGCTTTTATTTCTAGGCACAGTGTTCATATCTGACAGACCTGTGGGAGCAATGTTTGTTAGCACTACCTGAATGTTGCCACACAAAGTTCCAGATTTCACATTAGTATTATGCACATACATCTCACTCTGTTACTGTACACACTCTGGTCACAGCTTGACAACATGGGGGTGTAGATAGGACATAGTTGGCTTATTGCTCTTATAACAGTTTGGGGAGTTGCTAGAGTGACTGGTTTGTTCTTATAGATGTGTGACAATCAGTTGCATTTCTTGTTTGCTGCCTATACGCCTAGGATCATCTCACTGATTTCCCAGGGGGACAGAGTTACAAGCAGCAGATATGAGCCAATTTACTGGACATTCTGGACATATCTGTACAGTTGTGAGGTATGATGCTGTATGCAGACTACTACCACTCCCAGGATTTGAACCATGACTGTGTGTGCTAAAAATACAACAGTTTATTTCTCAGTTGCATGTACTATTCAAATTTTGTTGTCTGTATTTTCACTGTTTTCTATCTCTCTCTCAGTTGTACTAAATGACCTCTGGGGATTACACCAGTCATATACAGACATTCCTACACATTCTATTTATGTTGCACAGTGTGAGTAACATTGCTTAATACAACAGTGCTGTTAAGTGATTGCAAATCTACATTACCATATGATACCAGAGTATACACATGCAGTTCAGCAGTTAGACCTTTATTGTCAGGCTATTATGCTTTTATTTACATACAAACTATATGAGACTCATCCTGCCATATTCTCCAGTGTATGCAGTACTTGTCTTAAACAATACAGGTTTTATACTGGCAATTAACTTAGTAATGCTTTTAGATTTATTTCCTATGACAGTACATACAAGAGTATTACTAAACTGCCTCACGTAACAACCTTTGCAGGCGATATCCATGGGCATCCTGGTTCGCGGCCCGCTCACTTGCAGCTGTGAAGGACATAAGAGGAATATTTAGCCATACCTATCCATAATATAGATGAGCTGGCAATTATTAAACAGGTAGTGGAGTGATACTTACACACAGCTGGGACAACTCCTGCCATCCTAGCCTCTTGGATCCACTGATCCAAGAGATCCCCCTTACGCCGCTTCAGGTCAGCATACTGATGCCTGATCTGCTCACCAGTTCGGGGTATGCCAATGGCACTGTGTGGTCACAGGCATGACAGTCCCAGGCTTCCACCTTATATTGGGAACCCTGGTACTGGCCCTGCAGCAGTCTCTGCTCATGGTCTTTGACAAGGAGTCCTGCCATGACTCTGGACTCCTGGATGCCACAGCACTGCACCGGAAAGCACACTCCCTCTCCCCTTTCTGACATGGTGCCTACAAGGGGAAGCTACAACCAGTTATGAGATGTATTCCTGGCTGTTGGGTTTAAGTAGGGCCGAATTCCTGCACTTTGCAGTGATTGGCTAGTTTTGAAATGGCTAAGTATAGGCAAACCTGCTTACCTAATGTTGGCATTGTTTAAAGGGGTATACCATTGGGCAAATTGAGTTAGCTGGCCTACATATATATATATATATATATATATATATATATATATATATATATATATATATATATATATATATATATATATATATGTCTGGTATCCATGATTCATGTGTACGTACACTGTATAGGTTCTTTGTGTTTAATAGGGGACTTCAACACTCTATTACAATTACACCTCACATCTGGGCTTACTTTTGTATGCCAGTTCACATATTTATGTTATGTAGTAGGTTATAGAACATATGACTGTATACTGATTCCTTTCACATGTTCAGTTTGATTTTACTATAGTGAGGATTTGTTTGGCGATACCTCATTCTTATGTACTGCTGTGATTGCTTGGTGGTTAACTACTATGACTACAGTGTATAGGGTCCTGGGTTCAATATCTGCAAGGCTGTTTATTTTGTTGCTGGGCAGAACAAGGGCCATTGAATACAGAGTGATTAAGGCACTTTTAAGTACTTGTAAGCGGGTTTGTGCAAGGGTAAGCACTGCTAACCTCTGGTTAATGATGCTTACAGAGAGTTAGCTTCAATATTGCTTGACCTGTGTGCGCATTGCTTACCCCCGTGAAAATGGGCTTAAACCCGCTTACTAGTGCTTACATATGCTTACTCCCACTTACTACTGCTTAATAGTGCTTACACTTGCTTACCCGTGCTTACTCCTGCTTACCACTGCACTAATTTAGACAATAATGTCTAATGGTTCTTGCGGAGGTGGGGGATTTGGAAGCTGTATGGAGTTATCATTCATTACACATTTTACCTTCCATTTCTATCCCTGATTCCTGTGATTATCTGTGGACTTTGCAACATTATGACACTGCCACCTCACATCTGCATTTAATGCAGTACTCCAGTTCACAAATATATGTTATTTAGTAGGTTATGCAACTAAAAATATTGGTCATAACGTGATTTGACATGGAAAATGGAACGTGCTGCGGTGGGACTCGAACTGGGAATGACTGCTCGAAAGGCGAATGCTCTGCCCACCATACTATTGCTATACTGTTTCATTTGCATATATCTTACGTTTTATCTTCTTCTGCCATTTAAGCTGCATTATCCGTAGCTAACCGATGGGCAAACCTACGGTTAAATTTAATCTGTTTAAAAAAAAAAGTATCTTTATATTGTTTGTGTTGACTATTGCTCTTGTACACATGGGGGGCATGTTGCTAGAGGTATGCGGACACCTATGAGTGGTCTCGGTCACTCTTTTAGGGATTTCTGCTGTTCTTCATTCAGGGGCATGTATATTCTGAGAGCTCTGCTCTCAGACACACCCCCTGCACTCTTACACGCTCCATGTAAGATTAGGAGCTGAGGCAGCACGTTTTCATTAAGGTGCATGGCGCGCTGCCGTCCTGCTCCTAAATGTCCGCTTCTGTGAAGGACTAAGCTAGTTCTGCATGGAAGATTAGTAAATCCGAGGGACTGTCTATTCCAGTAGTTATATTTTTCTGTTGTGGCTGAATACCTTGTAACTAGAAGAGACAGTAATCCAGCCCTCATCCTCCAGCAATGTATTGATGACAACTCTAGTCGTTGGCTGATAATGCATTACCCTACACTTCACTGTGTGTAAATTGTCAAAGGTGAAGCTTAAGTTCATCTCCCAAATGTAGAACTTCCTGATCCTAGTTCTCCATAGAAAATCATTGCTAGATCTCAGTATCCCACCCCCAACTCCAGAGTTTAACAAAAATAGATCTAAAGCCAAAAATACCATAAATTGGTTTGCTAGCTTCCTCTCAAATAGATTGTAGTCCATAGGCTGGCAACATAGCTGTTCTTCATTAGAAACTATTACCATAAGGGTTCCACATGGCTCAATTCGTGGACATATTCTATTTCTCACCTTTATCAATGTTTTGCACTCAAAAACAGATAATGCCAATTTAGTTCAATACGCAGATGACTCCACCCTTATTTCCTCTGCTAACATACTTTAACTGCAACAAACTACCCAACAAACATTCACTAGACTAGAACTAGTTAACTTACAACTTCTACGCAATGCCACAAAAATATAAACTAATTATATTTGGATTTGATATTAATACTAAGCAAGCAATAGTGCCTGACAGGGTGTGTGTCAATGTGTAATTAATGCCGACCCAGGGGTGTCATGAGGCCCAATGCTGCAGATCCACAGCTATATCAAGCTCAATCATTTTTATTTCCTAGTCTCCTATACTCATCCTTTGTCTTAATGACTATTCCAAAATTACAACGCCAAACACTTGAAAAAGCATATAACAAATTGCTTAATATATTACTGCTCCCAATAACATCTCATTGAGCAGCTCTGCAAAAGATAAAGGCGAAAAGCTGAAAATGCTCATTGCTTGTTTTTAGTGCCTTTACAAGTGCGTTGGAATTTTAATAAATACATTTTGCCGTGGTATCATCTTCTGTTTTCCTACACTTGGATTCTCTTTGTTCTG
Source organism: Protopterus annectens (assembly GCF_019279795.1). Classification (NCBI taxonomy): domain Eukaryota; kingdom Metazoa; phylum Chordata; order Ceratodontiformes; family Protopteridae; genus Protopterus; species Protopterus annectens. Next base: position 1,289,191,510 of record NC_056732.1, read on the forward strand.
TGTTTGTAGAAACATAATTGTCTGTGAGCATCCAAGAGGTGTAAAAGGTATTTACCTTTGTTCGAAATGTTGGGTAAGAAAACCAGCAACTGAACTGATTGGTTAATGTTAGACTCCGTCGTTACCCTAGGCATAAAAGAAGGATTTGTTCTTAAGGAAACTCTGTCTTTGTGAACAATAATGTACAGAGGTTTGGCTGACAAAGCTTGAAGCTATAATATTCTCTTACCTGAAGTAATAGCTACTAAAAAGATTGTTTTCCAAGAAATAAATATTATGTCACAAGAATTTGCCAGTTAGAAAAGCTTCTGAGTGAGACTTTGCAGTACCTTCATGAGATCCCAAGGAGGAGAGGGATCTTTAATAGGCGCTCTAGTATGAAACACTCCCTTCATGAAAGCCTTACAAAGCTTGGAAGAAAAAAGGGATGAATTTCTCTTCCCAGCATGAAAATTGGATATGGCAGCCAGTTGGAGTTTGATTGTGGAGAAACTAGATCCTTCTTGAAAAAGAGTGCTAAGAAAAAGGAGAATAGACACTGTGGGTGCTGAGAAAGGATATTTTCCTTAGATACTCAAATACAGAACCTTTTACAATTACTATTGTAGGCCTTTTTGGTGGAAGTTCTCTGAGAGGCCAGAATAATGTCACATACAAAGGGTCTAGCCTGGACTTTCTTACAATTACTGGAATTGGAGAAACTGTGCAGTCAGTTTGAAGGCATGGAGATGAGATTGGGAATCTGAGTCTCTGATGGGTGAGATATGACATCATGTATGAGATCCAGAATCCAAGGCGGAAACATGAGGTGAGACCAAAGAAAGGGGATCCACACCTGGTGAGGCCAAAAAGGGGCAATGAGGATTAAGGAATTCTTCAACCTGTTGGCTTTCTGTAGAACTTTTGGGATCAATGGTAAGGGGGGGGTAATCATAAAGGGGACCTGGGAGCCAATCGTGGACTAGATCATCCCTTGGTGACTTTCCCTCCAGGGAGATCAGAGCAAAATACTTGTTGCATTTGAAGTTCAGGGGAGAGGTAAAGAGCTTGCAACAAGGTTGGCCCTAAAAGCTAAATATCTTGTTTGTTACTGATTGTTTTAGGAACCACTTGTGAGGAGTAGAAACTGACCTGCTAAGTCTGTCTGTCTGATAGGACACTAGTTACCCCTAGAGTGTGTGTTGTAAATAGAAAAAATGATCTGAATATATCACTCATTCCCAAACTCTCATGGCCTCCCTGCACAATGTGTAAAAAAGGGGTTCCTCCTTGGTTGTTGATGTATCAGACTATTGTCATGTTGCCTGTGTGAATCACAATCATCCCCAGAGGGAGAACACCCAAGAAGGCTTGCAACGTAACAAGGACTGCTCTCATCTCGAAGACATTGATATGCAACTTGGTCTCCATAGTCGACGATTTGCCTTGGACCATCTTCCCTAGAAAGTGCCTCCCCCACCTAGATCGGGAAGCACTGCGGCTATGGCTGGGAGGAAGAGAGAAGGGTGTGCCTAGAGAAACGTCATGTGATTCTAGCCACCAGTGTAAATTATTACCGCAGATCTGAGACAGTTTTGTGGGAGCAGACAGTGGGTGGTAAAGGTTGGACCACTGAACTGCTATGGTCCACTAGAGAACTCTCACAAAGAACCTCAACAAGGGGACTAGAAGAATTGCTTCTGCCATTGACCCTAGACCCTGTAAAACCAACTTGACTGGTGGTTGCAGGTGCTCTAGTACATCTTGAACATGTTGTGCCAGAGATAAAATGCGGTGTCTTGGCAAGCAGGCGACTTGTGTTCTTGAGTCCAGTTGCATTCCTATGTACTCTAAGTTTTGCATGTGTGTCAAGTTTGATTTTGCTAGATTTATTGTTATACCCAGGTGGTTGAAGATTCTCACTAGACAGTCCCCTAATTGTAGCAGAAGATGCCTTGTCAGTGCAGTCAGGAGCCAGTCATCCAGGTATGGAAACACCTGGAATCCCTTTATCCTCAGGTGAGCAGCTATGACTGCCAAAACATTTGGTAAACACCCAGGGGGCTCTAGTGAGTCCAAAGGGCAATGCCTGAACTGTTAATGATTGGCTTCCAGCCAAAAGCACAAATGACATCTGGAGCACTTGTCAATTTTGATATGATAGTACACATCCTGAAGATCCACAGAGCACATCCAATCACCATTGCATGACAGTGGCAAGACGGACTGAACCATAACCATTTGGAACTTTAACTTCTTGATGAAATGATTCAAATTGCTGAGATCCAGAATAGGTCTCAGGTCCCCTGTCTTTTTTGGCACTAAAAAGAAGCAAGAATAAGTTCCAAATCCTCTTTGCCTGGTCGGGGCCTCTTAAATTACTCTTTTTTTGCAGAAGTTTTTGAACTTTTCATAATGCATACTCTCTCTGATGGGGTGCAACATCGGGGAGTCTCCTCCTTGGATCTGGAGGAGTTAGGGAAGGGGAATGTAGTGGCCTTTGGAAATAATATTTAGCACTCAGGAATTGTTTGTTATACTTGTCCAGGCATCCAGGTGCAGGGATAGATAACCCCCAACTGTCTCCAGAGATGGATAGTCAGGCAGCACTTCAGGAGCCTATCAGGGAAGGGTTCCCTGCAGCATTGATTCCATGGGTCCCCTCTGCCTCTGGGGCTTTGTCTGCCATTGAAATCTCCCCCTCTGCCTCTGGAGGAATTATCCCCATGTGGGTCATGAAAAGAGCCTTGAGACTTCCTGAATCAAGTCTTGTTACCTTCTCATTGATTCCTGGAGAAGGTCCTCTGAGGAGTAGAAAACTTGATCCCCATGGCAGATAAGATCTTTCCTTCTTGCCCACTCTGGGTTATAGTAACTTTCACAGAAGGTGCAAACAAAGAGGACCCATCACAGGGGCATTAATGAGTGACACTTTGAAGTATTCCACAAAGTCACAAAGCCAATCCAGGCATGTCTCCTGATGGCTATGCCTGTACTGGCTGCTCATGAGGTGCCTTCCTCTGCATGCGAAATCAACCTCACTGAGGAATTAGTGAGGGAAGAAAGAGTAGCCATCTGGGGAGAAACCTTTTCCAGGTCCTCCTCTGACATGGTTTCGGCAAGAGAGTTGAATAATTCCATAACCAGGTCACTCTGCATTGGGGTGAAGTGCACCAGGTAGTTCAATGACCTCATAGAGAAGGTAGCTGAGGAGTAAATGCACTTTCCATGTCTGTCCAGTACTTTAGACTCCTTGTTAGGTAAATGACAGTGGAGCTCTGGTCTACCAGCTCCTTCTTAGTTGTTGCTGCAACAACAATGGCATCTACAAAAATGCCTTTATTCCAGTGTCTGCGATCCAATGGTGGGCTCAGGAACCTGTTGGGGTGCTTGCGGATAGGCTCGCCTGTGTCCAATTCCTTCCAGGCCCAGAGATAGACTAGGTTAATCAGCTCATCTGCCAGGATAGTTACCCAGGACATAGACAGGCCCATCCCAAAAGCCTCCTGAAACACCAATTCCTCAGAAGAAGGAGGTTGGACAGACCATCCGTCTTTATACAGAAGAGTTCTAGGTTGTCTCCAAAGGAGATGTCCTCAGGTGGTGATCGGGGAGATCCTTCTCCCTCATCGAGATCAGTGTCCTCGGTGAAGCACTCCAAAGGAGAGTCTATGTGCCTCCTTTTACACTTTTTCTGTTGAGAGACCTCCTCCATGGGGTGTTCCAGGGAGGTATCAGAAGAAGGGGAGACTCCCTGAGGGGAAGTAGTCTGGAGTCTCCTTGAGACAGGCTGACCTAGGATAGAAACTACTGGCTCAGTGCTCAGATCCGATGAAGGAAGGGGTACATCCTGGGTGTGAGGAGATGACTTTCTAAACCTATAGAAAGGCCTTTCTACCACATGGAAGGCCAATGGGCTCAGGAAAGCCCCATCCCTCCTTCTCCAATGGAACTGAAGTTACCTGAAGGGAGAGAGCAGAACCACCCACAGATTTGAGGCCTCCTGACAGAACTGGATCTGAGCTGTCAAAGGCCAAAGCTCCAAGGGGAAGAGACAGATCTGACAAGGTTGTAGCGGAAGTCAACTCCCTAGAGTCAGCATCAATGTCTCAGATCTGGGACCCATTCTGATCCACCAAAAATGGAGCAGTGCTAGTCAGGGATACCATCAGAATTGAAGAAGGAAGCTTTCTCGGATCAGACATCAACTCTCTTGGGCACCCAGGCTCTTGGAATTGCAAAACCAGGGGTCAGATAGGAAAAGGAGTCTGTATAAGCAGAGGAGGAGCAGTCATGGATCTGAGATGGTATGGAGACAGTAATAGCTTCATCTGGATCTGTGCCTTAAGGAACTTATGCATCATTCTGTCTGTGTTGGCCTCAATAAAGCTTCAGGAAGACCTGGAAGAAGACAAGGATGCATGTCTAGATTTGGTAGGGCTTTGAAGGACCTTCAAGTGAAGAGTCGGGAATGCCAGTTCCACCTATAAGGCTGAAGGCTGATGTCAGGCTCCAAGATTCAAAGCCCTGTGGTCTGAGGAGGTGGTTCTGGGAATGGTGGATCCTGAAATAATACAATCCAATGTCTTACAGGTGCTTGGGGCTGAGGAAAATGGATCTGATAACACTTTCATATCTGATGCTGGCCTAGAGACCTTAATAGTCAACATTGTCTGATCCGAAGAAGTCTCCAGATCCAAGTTTTTGCAAGAGGTGCTTGGATCAGATGTCAACTGATCCAAAACCTTAGTCTTCTTTTTGGCATGCTCTGACTCCCCAGAGGAAGCTGAGAGGGAGTGTTTGGATCCAACATACTTAAGGAGGGTTTGAGCCCCAGAAGTGGTAGACGAAGGCAATAACCCTTTAAAATGACCTTGTTTTTGTGGTTAGCTAATGCACAAGAATTGAACACCACACACACCATACACTCTACAGCCAAATGGTCTGGGCCTAGGCAATAGACACACTTCTTGTGGGCATCCGAGTTGGGGATCTTATGCCCACAAAAAGTGTATCTCTTGAACCCATTTGGCTTCTCTGACATAACAGCACACTACACACACCAAGCAACAAACAAACTAGCAAACAGAGAATAATTCTAAACAATTAACTTTAAACTTTAACTAGAAAGTTTTTTTTTTAAAAGTGCCAATGGCACAAAGGAATGAAAAAGAAGAAGCAAATAATGGGAAACCTAAAGATTCTGACGCTTTGTTAACTACAAGGGAGGTAAAAGTAGAGGAAAAAAGGTAGTAATACTTATAACAATAATCAAACTAACACTATAAAACTTTACACTTATCTGACCAAAACCACTAGCTCGAGACTAGAACCACTTCTGAATGCAGCGCGTGACAAATTAAATCTGGGGAGTTGAGGATGCTGTAGTCCATTGCGGGTAGAGGGAGGAGCTTGAGACTCAAATCCTAAGCCTTGGAAAGCGGCCAAGTCAGATCCAATATCTGATCCAAAATGCATTAGTGAGGAGGAATGAAAAGGACAACATCAGATATAATAGTTTATACACCAATGTACATAGTGAGGCATTGTGAGTTCAACCCTTCATGACAAATTAATTGCAAACATAATACACTTTTTGTATTAAGCACTGTAAAATGTGTTATTTTATATAGTAAGAAGACTACTCCCATCACTAAGGGTTTATTATTTACATTTGCCATGGAAAGTGTAATAATGCATTTTAAGAGACTTATATAGATTTCACAGTATAAGGAAACAGTGTGAATTAAAGGACAAGGAGAGACACTAAGTGTCCAAACAAGCAAAAACCACAGGATAAAACAAAAATAGCTTCACTGACCACCAGGCTGGATATAAAACGTTAATACAGAATGTTAGCGCTTTCAGGATACACCCTTCATCAGACATATTACAATTAAACAAAGCCTTTGTAAACACCAAGCTAAAATACAAGGACCAATAAGCATCAAGGTTTAATCAACTGGTCTACGCCTCTTAAGAACAGATCTTAAAGGTACCATTGCATTAGAGAGAGAGAGTTTAAGACTACATGTGGTCAATGCAATGGCATAATTTCAAGTTTAGTAGGTGGGATTTAAGCTCTTTTTTAAAACAGTGAAAGGAAAGGTTGGATCTAATATGGAGAGGAAGTTTGTTCCAGTTTAGTGAGACAGAGTGTTTGTAAACTAGATGAGAAAAAACACTGTAGCACTGGATGTAACACAGCAGAATATCCAATTTATTGTAAGATATTCTGCTGTGTTACATCCAGTGCTATGGTGTTTTTTCTCATTTGCTTCTTTTTGCTCTGGTTGTTTTATTGCCTGCGGTTATATTCTTTGTTTATGTTTGTAAAGTAGTTTGCCAATATTCCTTTTGGGTTTATAAACTGAGAGAAGATGCTGATCAGCACTCCGCAGAGGCTGGGGGGGAGAGTAGGGAGTAACATGGGAGGTGAGAGCAAGGCAGGCAGAGGGGTTGTTGAGTATGTGTTATTATTATGCATGTATGTGTTATTAATTAGTGAGGGAAAGTATTGGATGGGGAGATACTGTTAATCAAACTGAGTATTGTGAGGTACAATGGATTATTATATTAGGTGCAGATAGAAGCCCTGGTCTAAATGCAATGGTACCTTTAAAACCTGTTCTTAAGAGGCGTATACCAGTTTATTAAACCTTGATCTTTATTGGTCTTTGTATTTTAACTTGGTGTTTAAAAAGGCTTTGTTTAATTAATTGTAATATATCTGATGAAGGGTGTATCCAGAAAGTGCTAACATTCTGTATTAAAGTTTTATATCCAGCCTGGTGGTCTGTGAAGCTATTTTAGTATAAGGAAATGGAGACTGAGGATGAAACCCAGGATAAAGCTTTAATAGCTGGTTAATAGTATTAATTCCTGTATTAACTATTAGAAAAAAAAGTTAAATGCTCCTACTATATACAAATCTGGAGTACACACATACTCCAATAAACTCAAATATACACAAATAAAGATAAGATAAATTAACAAAGAAAAGAAACAGTACCAATAAATATCACTGAAAAGCTGACATTCATAGTGATGTTTAATACTGCTATTGTAGTAATTAAAATCATAAAGTGGTACTTAGCACTTAGTGTATATAGTTCTTTTGTTATTAATTTTATTTTATCTGTTACTTTTTCAATCTGCTAAAAAAGTAGTAATCTGTATGTACAAATGCTTATTACATGTTGAAGAAGTTTTTTTTGGCTGATCTTAGGTAAAGATATTGCTTTTTTCCAGTTTTCTAGTGCACACCTCCTTACAATAGTGCCAGACCTACTTTAGTTGTAGAGACAGACTGTCCCCCTGCTGAGATCTCAAATTATGTCATTTCCTACAGCTCAGATGACGAGGACAGTAGCTAGCCATTATAATTTACTTTTATGGGCTATTAATTATCTAGCTAATTGGTAGGCTATTAGTGACTGAATATTAAGTCCCAGGGAATTACTCCTGTGTTACCTTCAACAGACTGAAGTAGTTTAAATGTGTATTGCATGTTCTCTATAAATGCTATAATGTGAATTGATCTTGTTCAACATTAACACAGATGCACACTTTTACACTATTAGTGAGTTTTCCACATGTTATGAAGCTGAAATGTTATAAGTACTTTTTGTATTGATTTCTTAAAGTACGCATTGCATATGCAGTCCGTACTGAAGTTAGAGATTAGGTCACAATGGAGTCTAGGGAAACCATTTCTTGCACTGCTGTTTTAGGAGTGCACCCTATGGTTAATTCATACATGGCACTTTCAAAACATTAATTGTAATGCTTTGCTTTAATAGTGGAAAAAGTGCTCATACAAATCTATTATAGTTTGCTTACCGCTTCATATATCATGTACAGTAGAAGTCTTGCCAACATCTAGAGGAATTACATTTCATAAACTATAGTTTTACAGTCCTTGCAGACTTGCAATGCAGATTACCAAATGCTTGTTGTTAAACATAAAGGGCTTATGTCATATCATAATGAGACAACACTCCTTGCACTATCAAAGGGAATGGCATTTTTGCTCAAGATCTGCATATAGTAGGCAAGCTTTCTTGATAACTGCTCAGACAGCAGGTAGTACAGATGGCTGCTAGCCCTTCTAAATTACCCCAGAAGGCATTGCTCTTACAGCACAGCTGTTTAAAACACACCAATACAACAACAAAGAATAAATAGCTCTAGCAAGAGTATAGGTGGGGAACAGCTCTAGCAAGAGCGACTGCTGCCCTAGGCAAAAGGGCTCCATGGCACCCCCCACCACACCACCTGGTGCCCCCATCCTGGTCTACTTACATCAAATAAACACTGAAAAAGCGCCCCTGCTATAGCGGCGCCCTAGGCGGCTGCCTAGTTGGCCTATGCCTAAGGCCGGCTATGTCTCTGAGGTCCATATTCTGATGAATTTTACACTCTTAACTGAGCATACCTCTCAACTGTCCAGATTTTAGCAGAATATCCAGATTTTTGCCTCATATGTTTGGTGTGTTTTTGATAAAATGTGTGGTTTTCTGGCAAATAACAGAATTGAAGCCACTAAATAATGACAGACATTTGAGTTTCAAACTTCATATACTCCAGAAAATGCATGCTACTACATCACCTTTTAGTCTAGAAAATTTCTAAGTTTATAGTAGCAATATTTAAACTTTGATCCAATTTTGGGACATTTGTTCCCCCATTATTTTTAGCTTTATCTAGATTTTTTGTGCTGAGAGGTTGAGATGCATTATTAGCAATCCAATCCAATAAGAATAAACAAGAAAATGTTTCTTGGACAAGGCCTACCTCAGAAAAGAATAGTTTATTAAGTTTATGGTACCAATATGTTCCATTACAGAAGAGTGAAACTTAGAGGCCTTGTGGAGGTTAGGTTTACCACCTGTCCAGAATAATCACAGTTTTAAATAACATGCCCCACTGCTTGCATTAAATATGGTTGGGACATGAAATGTCTCAGGTTTGTTGTGAGTAAAACAGTTCTCCTTCCATCTGCATTAAAAAAAAAAAATAAAACATCTGCAGCCTGAAGTTTGTTTTCACACAGCCAGAATTCCCAATCTAGCATCAAAGTGATGAAGTGAAAAGTATTAACATTTCCCTGTCTACAGTTACCTGCAGCTTATTTTCTGATTTTTTCTAAGTGCACAGACTCCCTCTTAAGTTTTCAGACTAGCACTGGGAGGCAACAATACTTAAGAGTATGTACCTTGGCAACCATGACAGTCTGGTTAGCAGGAGGGTCCAGCTCGAAAACAAAGGAATGACTGCAGTGCATGCAGCAAAAAGGCAAAAGGCTGCAAGTAAAAACAACCAAGTCAGTTAAACAGTGGTGGCTCTTCCACAAAATGGCTGAACTTTATATCATTGGAGGTTTTTTTGTTTTTTTCTTTGTTTGTTTTTTTTTTTTTGTTTCACTTTCTGCAGCTGGAAAAAACTATATGATTAAGAAGTAGCAGTAAATAAACCAAAGTGGTTGTGTGAACACAGCATGTCAAAAGCTAGAAAACTATTTTTCTGTTACAGTATTGCATGTGCTGGTCTTTACAGATATAACTCTACTACGACTTGTCACATTACTACTTGGAGAGGAACCAATTGGCTGAGCACAACTTGCCTGGAAATTAACCTAAAGAAAATATTAAATTAAATCTGCAGTGACCCATAATCATGGCTGTCTGTTTTTTATGTTTTTTTTTAATAACATTCATTAAACTTTTTTACATTGAAAATCATAACACTAACCATATTAATGTTAATACTATGGCTTATTTACATCAAAATAAGAGCTTTTTTTATAAACTCAACAACATTCAATAAACTGACCTTTTCAGTCCTTAGGATTATGTTTTTAATCTCTGGAAGACTTCATCTATCTGTCTAGTTTCTTCAGTGGTCTTCCATATTTAGAGAATTTAAGAATTCAAAGGTTTGCTACAGGAATTCACACACTGAGCTCTATACACTTCATCTGCTTAAATGTGAGCAATCTGTCATGACCTACTTTGCCTTGACCACCTTCCCTTACTTTAATATATATACTCTGTCAACAAAGTGAACCACAGTGCCTTTTGTGCAAATGGCAGTTTGTGCCCATGGCTGATTGAGTGACTTCTTGGTTGATCAGTGTGTGTGTGTGTGTGTGTGTGTGTGTGTGTGTGTGTGTGTGTGTGTGTGTGTGGTAGTTTTGGGGTTAGTTAAGAGTTAGATTTAGAGTATGGGTGGGGTTAGTTAAGAGTTAGATTTAGTGTGTGGGTGAGTGTATGTATGTATGTATGTATGTATGTATGTATGTATGTATGTTTTGGCTATAGAAAAGAGCAAGTAAGGGTATAGATTTTGTGGTGTATGAACATATTTGTGTCTTTCCAAGCTTCCAAGCTGTTTTGTGTATTGTTAGTATTATGTAATTTTTTTTAAGGTAAGTTCCACAGTTAGGGTTAGGGGAAGGGGTAGGATTAGGGTTAGGATTAGCACACATTACTAAGGTGAAGTAGGGGGTGAAGCTCACAATGTTCTTCTGAATGATGCCAGCATGGGGGGGGGGGGTTCCTGATACTGTGCCAAGCCATGATCTTTGAACAGCAATATTGCTCAATTTCACCATTTTACTGCACCCTGTCTTCACCATTTCATATCAGCTGGTGAGCCTAGTCTTCAGGTATAAATGCTTAGGTACTGCTGTATAACTGTGGTATCATGTAAGACCACCACATATTTGCAAAAAAGAAAGACGTCCAGCAGATGAACATGCATACGATGCTAGGCATTTTATCAGAGTGAGAAGTGAGCAGAGTTACAGAAATGTCTGGGTTCTTCAGGTATGTCTTGAATAGTTCAGATATTTAGAGTATGGTACATTATGATCATACATGAATATACATACAACTGATATCTGCTAATCATTTAAATTCAGTTGGTAATCTAACAGGAATGTTGATTTTCTGAAGGTAAACTACTTCACATCAAAAATTGAAAGGTTGGCTTCCTAGTACATATGTGCTGATGTTGCTTCTCAGCACATGCAAATATTAATTAAAAGAAAACCATAAACAACATCACCCCATGCCAAAGGGGGCTTGGCCCTCCACACCACTTTCTAATTATATAGTCTAACTCTGAGATCATACAATCCACACAGAAGAGAATATTCCCCTACCCAGAGAATGTCGATCTCATACACCTGTTGACTATCTCTATAGTTGACCAAATGCAGTCAATTAAACAGATGTCGACCAAACTCCCTATCATCCAAACCAATGGAACCCCTGCTAATATGTGGTAACCTAAGCAGTGGGACCATATATATGTAGAATACTGAACAGAGTAAACTAATGTGCAACAGACATTTGATATTGATTCTAGCATATTGTTTGTACAATTACTGTACACTCAGTTTATCTCTAACAATATGGGCACATACCAGTCCTAAACAGTACCAGTTATGATTAGCTTATTATCCTATCACCCTTGTTACATACCTGTAGGAAAGATTATATGAATGCATAGTAGGAGACATAAAACTCAATGTACTCCTAGAAGTGGCATACATAAGTAAAATGAACTATATTCAACATATATTATGGCCACTTGAATATATTGGCTATAACATAGGATCACAGGATCAAAGGAAATTACTAGGCTATCGACCCGGAGGTCACTTTAAGCCTAGCCATTTCAACCCAATGTAATACCATAGAGGTACTAGTCAATACCCAAGATTGCATTAATGATGACTGGCCATGTCCAGGAGGGTTGTGGGTACTATCCCCAGTAAGAATTTACGGTGTCCCATCCACTCATCTAGGTTCCTCTTGAACAGTGTCATAGAGGTGCTCTGTTTCACATGAATTGGTAGCCTGTTCCAAAGATGTGGCAGTCGCTGGGAGACAAATCCGTTCCTCCAGCATGCCCTATTTAAGTCATAGGCCATATTTAAGTCCCCGGAATGGGTGGCCCTAGACTCATTTGATTTATGTATATGCAGTAAGTTCATTAGCTTTGGGTCTTGGGTTGCTCTGTAGGCCAGGCAAAAGTCTCCCCTAAGAAGTCTATATGATATGGAGTACAGTGACAAGGATTGTAGTTGGTCTGTGTAAGGCACATGCTGGAGGCTCTTGATCTTCTTTTTTAGAAACCTCTAAGGTCTTTCTAAGTGCTGTAGGTGCTTAGTACAGTACATACTGAATGGGGTGTTATACTTAATTATGGGCTACATAAGTGCCTCATATAGTGGGTTATAACTTCTTTTGCTCTTGAGGTCATACCTTTACTAATCAAGTGAGGTATGTGAAATGTTTTCCTTACAATGGTAGACATGTGGTGGTCGAAGTTAAGGTCGCAGTCAACCTATGATCCCAGGTCCCTTACAACTACATGAGTACTTAGGGTATTGGTTTGATAGTGTGAAGGGACATTGTTTGTGCCAAAAGGAATGATGATGCATTTATTTGCATTCAGTTTGAGACCATGACTAATACGCCAGTCGCTGGTCTGTGTGAGACCATCCTGGAGTATACTGCCATCATTTGGGGATTCAATGATTACACCTAATTCGCAGTCATCTGCAAACCTGGTCAGCCACAACCCTTTAGTTTTGTCCTGAACTTCTGAGAAGTATATACCAAACAGTAGGGGGCCCAGAACTGATTCCTGTGGCACCCCATTGGTAACAGGTCTGCTGGTTGATATGGAGTCACTTACTTTGATCGTATGTGTCTGGTTTGTAAGCCAGTTGGCAACCCATCTTACAACAAAGGGTTTTACATTCAGTTTACTAAGTTTACCAGTAATGCCTGAATGTGGGATTGTGTCAAAAGCTTTTGCCAAGTTGAGGTGTGGTGTGTACAGATTTGCCCTCATCAATGGGCTTGGTCACACTTTCAAAGAAATCCACCAGATTTATCAAGCAGGGTCTGCCTTTCACGAAGCTGAACTGGGGAGGATCCAGGGTATGGACGTCACCTATGTCTTTATTTATGAGGTCCATAATGATACATTCCATGACCTTACAGATGAGGCTAATGTAATGGATACTATGGATAGATAAAATAATAGGTTTATTTATATATATATATATATATATATATATATATATATATATATATATATATATATATATATATATATATATATATATATATATATATATATATATATATATATATATATATATATGGGTCCATTTTAATTTCGAAATACTGAAATCTCGAATTTCAGTATTCTGAAACTACAAAGCCGAAAACCCAACCACAACTCACAAACTCGAAAACACACAACCGCGAAACTCAAAATCCCGTACTCAGGCTACACATACAGTAGACACATAAACACACACAAAACTCCCCCCACAATAAAACAAACTAATGTAAACTAGATACAAGGAGGGGAGCAAGCCCCCCTGCATCACCAATGTGGGGGGCTGTGCCCCTCACACCCCCCTACTTATATATTCTAACTCCGAGATTGCACAAACAGTAACACAAACGAAACTCACACACACACACACACACACACACACACACACACACACACACACACACACATCTTACAGTCCCTCAAACACACACTTACACACACTAAACCCCTAACCAACATACTTACACACACAAACGTACCAAAATTAAACCCAAACATCCACATTCCGTACTACTGGAAGCAGAAATTCGAAATATCCGTACTTCGGTATTTTGAATTTTGCGCTTCTGCCAGTTTCAGAAATGTGAGTATTCGGCTTTGTAAGTTCGAAATACTGAAATTCGAGATTTCAGTATTTAAATATATATATATATATATATATATATATATATATATATATATATATATATATATATATATATATATATATATATATATAAATTATATTGTAAAACTGGCTTTATAAATTTTGTTAACAAATGATGCAACAATGTTTCATGGGTGTGGCATATTCTTATGTGCACTGTAACACTGTAATGTCTGTGGTAGTGGTGTTGTGCTGACACATTTAAAGTCCAGCTGTCTGATGGGGCAGTTGTCAGTAGTGCACAAGTGTGAGGTATGTAAAGCAATTGTGCCCCTCTGACTGTGATGGATGTTTTAATGTGATTTGTGGAAACTATATTGTAATAAGATGTGCTGATGACATGTAACCAAAAATTACAATTAAAATAATAATTTGTTTTCTTTTGATAAGTAGCTTTGGGATGTCAGCACCATTATTTTGCATATTACCTGATACTCTTTGTTGCAATCGCTAAAATAATGTGAATAGCATACCAGACACATAAGTTATAGGTATGTATTCCCAGATTAGGGATAGACAACTGTAATTATACCTTCCAGATACTATGTAGTTATAGAGAGCAGTCACATGTATAGTGTCCCTTGAAAATGCCTTTATTACTATTTTGGAACTTTTGAAGTGCTTTTGAATTGGTGCGGAAATACTCAGTATGTTAGGTTGCCATAGTTATACTGTATAAAAATAAACGAGTAAACCAACAAACTATTGAAAAACAAAATAAAAAAATGGAGCAGGCAGATGGACGCTTAACTGAACCAAAACTCATTTACTGTAATAAAAGGTTAGCACTTTCATTTAAACACTGTTAAACTTCATCAGGTAAGCGTCCGTCTGCCTGCTCCATTTGTTTGTTTTGTTTTTTTTAATAGGTATACTGTAGTTTGGTTAGTGATTTGTCTGCTTTAAAGATCAAATATAATGTTTTCCTCTTTTTTGTTGTAATTATGCTTTGCAATTAGCAAGCAGTTTGCTACAGTTTAAAAAGAAGAAAAAGAGGCCAGATTTCAGCAGAAAGTTGCAGACAGTACAGCGCACCAAAGGAAGACATCAGAGTATTAGTGGTTAATGCAATCTCTTAATGGGCAGAATAAGACCAAGTAATCATTTATTCAGTATAGGATAATTGTGAACTCCATGCATGCCTACCGGATTCAAAAACACAATGTATGAACCTAATGAAAATAAAATGTGACAGAATGGTGTGCCAACAATTTTATGAAAGCACTCAGCAAAGGCCATACTTGTTTAACTTTTTGCCACAAAAAACTGACACAATTTTCAGTAATCCTGCAGATTCTGCAGTATATTCCTGAAAAATGCATTAAAGCAGGCTGGGGTACTACAAGACATAATACAGGATAATCTGTAAATGCATCCCAGAAGGCAGCCAGTAAGGCACGGAGCCAGGCTACAGTTAAGCCAGGCGTCTGGCCAATAAATAATAGATAGATAGATAGATAGATAGATAGATAGATAGATAGATAGATAGATAGATAGATGCGGTTAGACAGAGAACTGGTTCAGGCTGTGTCCAAGGATGTGTGCACCCCATATGTCTTCACACAGTCTATGGATTAACCCAGTGCCAGAAGAAACAAAAATTTGTCTTGAGTCTAAGCATTCTGCTCTCTGGGACATTCCAGCAGCATATGGGTGATGATGCAGGAGTGACTCAGACTGCCACCAGTGGCATTCTAGGACAGTTCTTAACAGTAATTTGCAGGAAAGTTCATGAATTCATCCATTTCCCAACAGCCATGGAGTGTATGACTTCCACGGAACAGTTCTATGCCACTTTCACCTTCCCCATTTTCCTTGGTGTAACTGACTGCACCTACATCCAAATCAAAACCGCAGTGGTACCTGATGCTGAACATTACATAAATACAATGGGTGGCCACTGCTCATTTGTCAGGTTGTGTGCTCTGCAGATGGCCTCATTACCAGTATCATGACAATACACCCTGTTAGTGTGCATCATGCAGCAATATGGAGGAAAAGTGGTTTTAGGGCTGCTTTCAAACATGGTGAGGGGCTACTACAGGACCACAGCTATGATGTAATCAGAATGCAGACCTGTCAGCAATAAGCATGAGGACTGACTATGTGTTTACCCCTTCCAACAAACAGGTACCTGCAGTTATCCACTGGAGCCATGGCTTACAATGCCATACATACAAAGCCCCATCAAAGCCATATGAGGATGCATACAACAGAGTGCGCACCATGACATGGAACACCTCTAAGCATGTTTTTGACATGCTGAAAGCAAGATTCAGATCTGGATACATTTTGGGATGCACTCAAATACACACCAGAAAAGGCATCACATATGGTTACTTTGTATACCATGCTGTACAATATGCAAACATCCAAAGAAAAAGGCCTGTCAGCATCAGGTGTCAGTGATCTACTCTAATATCCTCAGATGTCTGATGTTGAGCTATTGCAGGATGATCAGAAGAACAGAATGGTAAGAAGAAATAGGCAAGGATGATGGCAGCTGCTTGCATATGTTCTAGCACAGGCAACATGACAGCATCTGGTTCAAACCTCTGGGTCACGGCAAACCACATGTACAGAAGTACACAGAGAAGATAGTGATATTCATATAGTATTGACCCACCATAACATCACAGAACACAATTACTGGAAAAAGGTCATTAGTTGTTCATACTGAGCATCATACATACCACAACCACAATAGTCACACAAAACCTTATACACCTATATATGCTTTATAAATCTGCATGGCTACAGAAGAACATTCACCACAGGAGCACTTTATGCAAGGTACATCACCAATGGTGCTCATGCTGACATATTTTTCCCACATTAGAGGTGCACACAACAGAAGATGTTGTTAGCCAGGTAAGATGTCATCATACATAAAATTAATGTATGAAGGTAGCAGTATATCTGCCAATATCTCAGAAAATGTAGAATAACACATGGGGGATGTACCATAAACAACAGAACATAATTGTAGGGGTTGTATGATAATGCATCATAGAAATGTGTAACACAATAGTAAACCAACCTATGCAGCAAACAGCAGCTGCAATAGTGGCAACATGGCGAGGCTCAGCAAAGAAGCCACATACCTAAAATGGCACATACAAATATTATGTGACATGCCTGACCCAGAATGTCACACAAAAAGCAATCCTCTAAGGCACAGGTAGGTGCAAAGGTAGGTGCAACAACTGAGTCAGCCAAATTAACAAATGTTTGAAATTCAGAGCATCAGTGACAAGCATTATACATCAGCCAAGGAACATGCATAGGATCTCACACCATATGTATGGATGTGTGTGCAAGCAGTATGGTATGGAAAGCCAAACATGGGACGTACACTTCAGGAAGAGGATACCATTGGTGAATATGTAACCAGAGCTGTATGCTGTACTAAGTGGGGCACATATGCAGTATTAGAATACAATTTATTTATTTATTTATTTGCCATTTGTTAACCAGGTTAGTCTGGATGGGTGGATGCCCTTTTTCAGCAGAGACCCAAGGGGAAAAGCTCCAGATAACACAGAAAACAATTAGTTACAAAAGAGCAATACAGATAAAAGTAATAACATAAAATGAGAATCATATACATTTTAACATTCATTATAAAGGTACATTTAGTAATCTTAAAATCACATGTACATGATGTAGTTGTAAGGTAAGAAATAGGAGGAAAGGAAAAGCAAGGGCTAGTAAGTGGGCTATGCTTACTTATAGTGGGGAATCAAGTAAGGGAGAAATAGTGAGGAAAGGGCAAGATAAGAGGATGGGGAGACATAGGTCAGAGATGTCTGATAACAGTGCATATAGATTAAGAAAGAGCTACTTTGTTACCGAATAGGAAGTAGAAACTTGCAACCAGGACAGACTTAGGTGCAGGAATAGGAGACAGAGGCTTGGTGGGAGAAAAATGGCTGGGGCGGAATTGACTCAAGTAGGCTCTTTACAAGGGCAGGTTTAGGAGTTGAGTAGGTACTCCTTTGGGTTTAGTTTGAAATTGGGTGAATTTTGGAGAGTTATGATATAGGGAGGGAGCATGTTCCAAGATGTGGTGACTGCATGGCTGTAAAGGCTTTTTCCTAAGGATTTATTAGGTTTGGAAATTTGGAGAAGGTGTTGGTCTGAGCTACAAAGTTCCCAGTTAGGGATGTAGGGGGAGATAAGAGTTGCTAGTGAAGGACAGACTAGGGGTTGTTGTAAGATGAAATGAATCAGGCGAAGTTGAGGTAGAAGGAGTTGGCTATGGAACTCTAGCCAGTGAAGTTTTGTTAAGAACAGGCAGTGGTGTGAGCGATAGGGGAGACTTGTGGTGGACCGTGCAACATTATTATATGTTAGCTCAAGTTTGTTTAAGAGATTTGTTTGGAGTTTGGTAAATATAGGGCCAGCATATAGTACAGTAGGTAGGAGGTAGGCTTGAGCAAGGAATACTTTGGATTCTTTAGTAAGGAATTTTTTGTTTTTGTATAGCAATTCTAGTTTCTTGTGGGTTCTTTTGATGCAGTTGTTTATGTAGGCATCAAATTTTAGCTCGTCTATGAGTATACCGAGAAGTTTAGTATGAGACTCAACCTGAATAGTTCTGCTGTTTAGGGAAGAGATGGAGAAGGAAGATCTGAGGTGTTGGAGGGGTTTGGGAAGAAAAAGAAGAAGTTTAGCTTTTTGGGGGTTATGTAGGAGTTGGTTAGTGGTGAGCCATCTTTTGACTGAGTGTAGTGTGTCTTGTGTGAGGGTATGTAGATGGGATAGATTGTCAGAGGTGGAGATGATCGCAAATTCATCTGCGTATTGTATGAGTGTAGAGTGAGAGCAGGATTGGACGAGATCATTAGTAAAAATGTTCAATAGAAGGGGACCCAAGATGGAGCCCTGGGGGACTCCAGTAAGAATGGGATGGAATGAAGAAGTAGCTGACATCCATTTGCTAGATTGAGCTCTATTAGATAGGTATGAAGAGAACCAGTTAAGGATGGAGGTAAAAAGGTTGAAGGAAGCAAGTTTGGAGAGCAGAAGGTTATGAGAAACAGTGTTGAAAGCCTTAGAGAGGTCAAGGAAGAGGGAAGACACTAGTTTGTTGTTATTGAGAGAAGTGGAGATGGAGTTAGTAAAGGACAGTAGTGCGGTAGTAGTACTATGATGAGGGCGAAAGCCATGTTGGGCAGGGGTGAGGAGATTTTCCTGAATGAGATGTGCAATGAGCTGTTTGTTTATACACTTTTCTAGGATCTTTGAAATAGGGGATAGAATAGCGATGGGCCTGAAATTTCAGGGGTCGGTGGAGTTATTGCCTTTGTCCAGGGGTATAATGTAGGCCTTTTTTCATATTTGTGGGACTAGGCTTTCCTGAATGGACTGAATAATAAGTATGGAGACTGGATAGGCTATGGAGGGGGTGGCTAGGTTTGAGGTATAAGGACGGTAGGTTATCAGCCAAAGGGGAGCAGGGTTTAAGTTTACAGAGTAGGGATCTGATGACAGTTGTGGTGATAGGCTTCATTGAAAAGGTGGTTTGGTTGGAGGGAGGGCAGGGATGTCATGGTTAGTGTTTGGTATGATTAGTTTCTGTATAGAGTCTATGAAGAAGGAGTTGAGAAAAATGTGGCAGTTTCAAGGGAGGAGCTGTTTGGGGAGGGGTTGGGAGGTGAAGGGTTACCTGCGTGTAAAACTTATTAATGGTATTCTAGAATGTTTTGGGGTTGGAGTGAGTTTTTTGGGGGGGGTTTGGGTAGATGTTTTTCTTATCAAGGTTGATTTTGTTTTGTGGTGTTTCAGAGTTCTCTATATTGCTGGATGCTGGAAGGGGTTTTGAGTTTGTTCCAGGTTTTCCATGTAGAGTCTCTTTTCTGCATGAGAGAGATAATGGCTTTACTTATCCATGGAGCAAAGTTTGTTTTAACTCAAACTTTTCTAGGAGGGGCTAGGGAGTTAAGAGTGTTAAGGAAGATGCTGTTGAATGTGAGAACAGTTTCTTCAAGAGGGAGGCGCTAGAAACAGGACCAGTTTATTGATGAAAATGTTTGATTAAATAGATCATGGTTAAATTTGGATATATTACGACAGTCCCTGTATATGTGTATCTTAGAAGGCTGGGACTGGTGATGATATATAAAGATAGGGTGATGATCACTAAGTGTGTCAGGGAGAATAGAGGGGTTGTGATAATGATCGGGATGGGAGGTAATTATCCAGTCTATAGTGGAGCTGGTATTGGAGTGTTGATTCATACAAGTTGGGTGAAGCCATATAGATTAATGCTAACACTGTGGGAGTTGGAGGTGAGAGAATTCTAATCAATATTAACATCGCCTATTATAATGGTTTCATAGTGGATGGTTTCAGAGATCCAGGCAAAAAATGGCTTTAGTATGGGGATATTGTTGCCAGGAGGTATATAAATAATAGCAATGGCAACCTTTTTATGATCATTTAGGTTACAGTTAACTATAAGGATCTCAGCTGGGTGTTAACTAGGAGGAGAATATGGTAAGGAATTGAGAAAGAGGGTTTCTGAGTAGAGGACAGCTACCCCACCACCTTTTTTAGAGGGCCTGTCCTGTCGGAAGATATTGTACCCAGGTGGGAGGATTTCTTTGATATGTGAAGTTTTGGCCATGTTTCAGAGATGCAAAGGATATCTGGGGAGTGTAATATTATCCAGGAGTGAAGATCAGGGAGTTTATTTACTGTACTCTGTAAAATGTCACAAGTTTCATTGATATGCACAATGAAGTACGTCTGTGCATGCAGTAATGGCAGACAACAAAGGAATGTTTAATGCACAAATCAATGCTGTAAGAATAAGGTAATATACTGATGATTTGGAGAAATATATATCATCTAGAAAGAGCTGCTAAAATGGAAGTAGTGTGATTCTCAAATATAGCAGTGCAGTTGCCAATATATTACCTAAAATATCACAATAACAATTATGTACAACATAACACAACATGAAGGTAGTCACTAATGTCATATAAATGAGCAGAAAAAGGCTGTGGTGTCAAACATTGAGAAACCACTTCCATGTAGAGTAGAAAGTGAGAGCACAATGGTCATTAATGCCATGGGTATAGAATAACACAACAGGGCAAACAATTGATCAACTGCCAGTGTTACTCTAACATAGTCTAGGGCACCTAAGCTAATGGCTCACATTGAGGTCTTGGCTACCCTTGCCACATCTGAAATACTCTGTTCATGGTGCTGTACTCTGGAGCTGGATGCAGTGACACTGACAGCTTGGGACACAGGGTGGGTATGAGAAGCACTGCAATGTGTCCATCTGTATGTGACTGCTGGGTTCTGAATAGATCAACCAACAGCAAATGTGTGTGTCTTGTCTCCTGAATTTGATTGACTTCTTCGAATCAGTCTCCAGAGCTGTGGACGAGGGTAAGGCGGTCCACACAGCCTATCTGGACCTTGCCAAGGCCTTCGACACCATCACCCACTCTGGAATCATAAATAAACTTACTAAGCTGGGCATAAATCCCTACGTCACTTGATGGGTTGCCAACTGGCTTACTGACGGAACCCAGACTGTAAAAGTATCCAACTCCAAATCAAGCTCCAGACAAGTGACAAGTGGAGAACCTCAGGGTTCAGTCCTGGAACCACTCTTGTTTGGCATCTACTTCTCTGGAGTACAGGCCAACACTAAGGGACTCTATCTAGCAAAGTTTGCAGATGACTGCAAACTGGGAGCCATTATTGAATCCCCAAATGATGTGGATATTCTACAAAAGGGCCTTACGGAAATAGATGCCTGGTGCCAGAGCCATGGGCTCAAACTTAATGCCAAGAAATGTATAGTTATCTCCTTTGGAAAAAAACATGTACCATGAATTACCACATAGGTGGCAGGACACTAAACA
Organism: Protopterus annectens; assembly: GCF_019279795.1. Lineage (NCBI taxonomy): Eukaryota > Metazoa > Chordata > Ceratodontiformes > Protopteridae > Protopterus > Protopterus annectens. The sequence continues at coordinate 1,289,213,170 of NC_056732.1, forward strand.
TTGAAAGTGTCATGAGAGACTTAGGGACACAGGTGGACAGTGGTCTCAGTATCGATAACCACATCGCCACAACAGTCAGGAAATGTGGCACACCTCATCACTAAGGGCTTTTCATCCAGAAAAAAGGAGGTCATTGTCTCACTGTACGCATCACTCATTAGACCCATTAGAGAGTATAATGCCCCGTTTGGTATGCACCTCACAAGACATCTGCAACAGCTGGAATGGCCACAGAAATACCACACTAAAAGAATCACAGGCCTAAAGCAGATGTCATATGCTGACCATCTAAAAAAAACTCCAGCTATACTCTGTGGCATATCGTCTACTCAGAGGCGATCTCTGCTTAGCATACAAGGCCATGTCAAACCCTGAGCTGTTGGACATGCTCCACTTAAAGAAATCCCAATCCCTCAGAGGCACATGCTTCAGGGATCTAAACCTTGTCATCACAATGAATAAAACATGCTGGAGGGATAGGTTCCTGATCCAGAGACTCCCCATACTCTGGAATAGACTGCCCATACATGTCAAGCAGAGCGCCCCATTGGCACTCTTCAAAAGGAACCTTGATGATTGGATGGGAGACAGGAAATTCACCCCAGGGATCATGTCAGTCACCTGCTAGACAGGTGTCCAGAGAAGTAAATATTGTGGGAAGAAATATCCAGGGAATTGTTACGGCTAGGCTTGTATAGGCCCTAGGGCTGATGGCCTAGTACCAACCTATGAACCTATAAAGACAATGACTTATGAGGGCCATGTGTAAGTCTACTGAGAGTGAGTCTGCCTCTCCCCATGAGATGTAATCTTCTCATGAGGTCAGGGCACATAATACCCAGTTATTACTATGGCACAGCTCTAGCACTGCCACAGCAAGGCCTTCAACAAACTGTGCAACAGATACCATGCTATTATTCTGTGTAGCCAATGCTGCCATGACATCTCTATGTCTACATTTCTCACACTCTTGTACCATATGCAGCTGGTGTGCTATGCAATTGGTAGCAAGGGCATGTGCATACAGGTCATTGCCATGATGTCACTGTAAACACACATGCATCTGTAACAGTATGTGTACACCATCTGACATATACCCACACATGTCAGCTAAATTTGCATGTGCAGTTCAACAAACACTATGTCCATTGTAAGGCAGAGACACCACCACTACCAGACTCAACTTGGGACATGGTCATTGTCATTTCCAATATCTGGTGCCCCTATATCATTAGATTGGCTGGACACACTATCCTCCCAATCAGAGCTATACCATAAAACACATAAATGTCCTCTTTCTGGCCAGAGAGCTTTAAACCCAATACAGTGTCATGTGTGCTATTGGCTGTGCTATTAGAATGAAGCATATCACATCCCACCTCAGGATCAGTAGATGGGCTTGTGGAGGAAGCAGGAAGTGGACATGCTGCAGGAAGTGGACATGCTGCAAATACAGATAGATGATATATCTCATAAATAATTTACAGAGGTCAAATGAGCCAAGATATGACTGAAATAATTGGACAGATATCTAACTACACTGACTAATTATGGAGATATGGACTTTCTGGGTCAGCATGGCCAAGGGCGATGCAATGTCCCTAGAGAGCAGTAAAAACCTGTTAAAACAAACATATAGGATGACATTCCTGATATGTCCTCCTGTGACTTCACCTCTGGTGGTAAGGATTGAAATGTCACTGTGGTGTAAAAAGAGATACATGTACAACAACTCCGTAATAAACACATATACATGGCATCATGTAGCACTGAAACTGATGCATACAACACAGCAAAGAAGAGATATATATATACCAGATGGCTGACATTCTTTTCCATAAGGAAGTGTCCTCTGCAGGTAAACAAAACATTACACATAAAGGTCACAGTTGTACTTAAAGTTATCACAATATAGCAACTGACTGCCTTACTAAGTCTATCATCCTTGGATGAGGCTAGCAGCCATCTGGGTAGTTTGGCACATGTAGGTTATAGTAGAACACAAGCAATAGGTGAATGAATCTCACTCTCAACATCAGGTAATGGCAGACAAAGGACATTGATCAGCCTAACTGACTACAGAGAAACATACATGATGTGTGCTGGCATTAACTAGATGTTGATGGCCCTGTGCAAGTGAACAAAACATCAATCATAAAGGTCACTGTTGTACTTAATGATATCGCAGTATAGAAACTATATAGACTGACTTACCAGGTCTTGCATCCTTGGATGAGGATAGTAGTCATCTGAGTGTGTGGCACCTGTAGGTTGCAGTGGAACACAAGCAATAAGTGAGTACCTCTTACCCTTAACATCAGGCAGTGGTAGGTAAAGGATACACATTAGCCTAACTAAGTACAGAGACACATACCTAATGTGTGCCATTATTAGCCAGATGTTGATGGTCTTGTGCAAGTGAACAAAACAACATTACACGTGGCGCTGACAGTACCACCTAAACAGCGTATATTTAATAAAACATGCTAGCAGTCCTAATAGGCCTTCCCATATCTGTGATGTTCAGGCTTACATGACATTGTTGTGCTGCTGTGACATGCATAAAAACATATAAGTTGTGGGAATGAATATCTGTGAATGACAATTGGATTATGCTGTTGTGCTTATTAATGATGGTCATTCCTATATGTTCTGAGATGTCTGCCTCAATTCCTACCCCAGGTATGTGACTATCTTGGCAGATGTCATGGTGTCTCATCCAGGGGTGATAAAGATGGCCCACCTCCAGTGGCATTTCTCTCCATTTCATAGTGATGGAGTCCGTTGGCTGCACAGAGAATCAAGTCAGAGCAACGGTTTTGACATGCCTTCCTTGATCGGTTATTCCCACCCATAATGTTCACCATGTTTGTAATCAGCCCGGTTCACCATCTTTGTAATTTCCCTCTAGAACTGGTTCCTCCAGAATGTATTGCCTGTCCATTTTAGTAAGCTTTGACCATGTTGCTACAGGACCTCCAGAATTATTTTGTTTTCCCTGTGAGAAAACTTATAATGTGTATTCCTTGTCGACATCTGTAAAAAGTGATTTGCACATATCAGGAGATATACATGTAGCACACCTATTATCTTTAAAGCATGTGTTGATGTAATGCCCCTCATACACATTGTAATGTTATACATGTATCACATAAGTATATGTCATGAAATGTAAAGCCTATTTGTGAAAAACAATTACCCCATTCCATATTTTAGGAAATGTCATATATGTAGACATGGGATTATAACCCAGGTCTGTGTAAATGTTGATACCACTGAGCTAGTCACAAAACTTCTATACTACCACTTCATCAGAAGCGACTTATGGTTTATTCACAGGAGGATGCAGAGCCAACTATATCTACCATGTCAACATCAACCATTGATGATATGAAACAGATATCAATGTAATCATTCACAAAGAGCAGCACAATTGTGTTGCATACCCAGATGAGACTAACATATGTAGCTGTGTGTGTCAAACAGCACCTCAAGACAATAACAGCATATAGACATGAACATCTTAGCTGCAATGGCTAGATCTGAAAACAACTACCAAGTTACAGGCTAACTCATCTAGATGTCCCCCAGATACTACTGAATGGCATACCAGTTTCCAATGCTGGAGTAAGCATACACGAATATCTGCAAATCATACTTTATACGTATGATTTGCAGACATTCCCCTTAAACTGTCATTATCTGCAAACAGTACTATAGACTTACAAGCAAAAGTGCATTATCAGTGGATAAGTGCAGATTCTGTCCATATCCACAGTTCACTAGGGCTGGTATGATTGTATCTAAACAACTGCATATGGGGAAAACCTTACTGGCAATGATGAACATGTGTTCATACGCATACATATGGGGAAGGCCACCCCTACCCTTCATGTAACTTACATATTGATGATCAGATGATTTCACATTGCAAACTACTTGAAATATGGTTTACAAGGAACACACAGGACATTATGAACATCATAGAATAATATTAAGTGCAGTAGTTTACAAATGCAACACAAGCAGCTGACTCCATGACAGCTTACACTATACTTACACTTGCAGTCAGGGAGCTATACCTACCAGTAAGATTACCTCTGCAAAAAAAATAGTTATTAAGTACCATTTGCACCATGCATAATTAATGAGCTTCATTAGCATACAATGTTTTGGAGCCACATCAGTGAACATCCACATAAGTTCTCAAATCTTGGCACATTAACCAATAGCTTAGCATAAGTGTACAGTGTTCAGTGCAAATGCCCAATAGTAATCAGTGAATGTGTCCATATTGAACACGTGCCTAATGCCCATCATTATACTGCTACCACCCCATGTGTGCCATTTTTAAAATGTGATATTAATATGATGTCTGCAGCAAGTACAAATCCAGAAAACACATATAGCATATATGTCAGACATTTACATCTAAAAATCACTGTACAAGTACAACACAGATGACTATCATTTAAGTTGTGGCTATAAACATCATATCATAGATTCATAGGTTGTTAGTAGGTTAGCAACCACTAGGGCCCTTACAAGCCTAGACTTGTTCCCCAAACCATTTGGGTCTTGAGTATCGTGGGTGTCTGTATGGGGGGGCATGTTAGTAGGAGGTAACTAAGAATTTGTAGATGGGTGTTAGAGTAATACTTTTCTTATTGATGACTTCTGTCTATAAGGGACAAGGGAGCCAGACTAGGGGCAAATTTATGATTTCTCATCCAATTGTCAAGATTTCATTTGACTAGAATCAGGGATGAACTTTATTTTTACATGATGGGCAGCCTATTCCATAGTGCAGGGATCATTTGGGACACATATCTGTCTCTTTAGCATGTTTTGTTTATGTCAGAAGTGAAGACCAGATACCTGGATACAGTGTTTCTGATGCTGTTTGTTTTGCTCATATGCAACAGATCCATTAGGGCTGGGTCTGAGGAAGCCCTGCAAGCCAGGCAAAGATCCCTTCTTTGCAGCCTGTAGGAGACTGAATACAGAAATAGATCCTTTATGCGATCAGTGTAGAACAGGGTATTCATGCCCTGAATTCTCCTGGTCAGAAACTTTTGTGGGTGTTCCAACTTTTGCAATTGTCTAGTTAGGTATATGCCAAAGGTGTCATTGTATTCAATGATAGGTCTGATAAGAGCCGAGTAGAGTGGCACTATAACCTCTTTGGACCTAAATGCCATACCCTTATTTATAAGTTGGGCAACATAGAATGGTTTTCTTATTATCTTAACTATGTGTTGGTCAAAGGCCAAATTGCTGTCTACATATGTTGCTAGATCCCTTACTACAGGATAGACTATTAAGGCCATTTTATTGCTGGAGTAAATAACTGAGGTTGACAGTTTCCTAAAGGGTATTATAATGCATTTTTTGGCACTGAGTTTTAGGTTATGGCTTTGGCACCAGTTGTTTGTCTATGTTAAACCCACTTGCAAGATGCTGGTGTCATGGGGGAAATATAGAATGGCTCCCAATTTACTGTGAACTTGGTGAGTCAGAGGTCTTGAACATTAGCCTTGATTTCTGAGAAGTAGATGCTAACCAGAAGTAGGCCTAGTATAAAGTCTTTGGGTATTCTGCTGGTGACCAGTCTCTTGGTGGAGGTGGTCTCACCAATCCTGACTTATATGGTCTTGCCTGTGAGTCAGAAGAAGTTGCTTCATTGAGAGTGATGAAAAGCACTTCATTAAACAGTTTGAAAACAGCTATAAGTTGAGTCCTGAATCTACGGATTTGTTTGGTTTTTAGTACTTTTTACCAGTTTGTTCCCCTTGCCTGTGAGCCAGCCAGCTATTCAACAAATTATGTAACGATTTAGCCCTATGTCACTGAGTTTGTCAACAATGCCTTAGTGAGATATTGTATCAAATGCCTTAGCCAGGTCAAGATACATATTAGGCTCTGTTTCACCCATGTCCATTTCTTTGATGTCCTCTCAAAGAAGTCTGCCAGGTTAAATAGGCATGACCTTCCCTTAATAAAGCCAAGTCAAGGTGGGTCCAGTTTTTGTAGGTTGCCAATGTCCTAGTTTATCATTTTCATGAGAATGTGTTCTGTGTCTTTGCATATTAGGCTTGTTAGACTGATGGGTCTGTAGTTCACTGGGTCAGCTGATGGATCACCATTGTGAAGGGGAATGACTGTTGTGGTCTTCCATTCTCTTGGAACATAGCCTGTTTCACTGCTGTAGTTGGAGTACCTCAAGTGGTCCTAATAGGTCATGTTTTAGACTGTTCAGGAGGCAAGTGGGATGTTATTGCGACCCATGGAGGTGTAGTTCTTGGCTTTAGAGAGTGCTGCCAGCACCTGGTCCCTGCTGATAGCTGTGGAAGTATGTTGGAGGAGATTTCACTAGGTAGATCGGGGGAATTGGGGTGAAGTTTGAGTTGATGATTTGCAATGTCACCCTTATCAGTGAAGGTGGGACCATTTGTGATATCCATCCTCTGGACCACTAATCAAGGAGCCTAAATCCTCACCACTGACACCAGTGAGGAATGTTCACTTAGAACAAAAATAGATGCACACAGTATTTCCAGATGCAGCTCTCTGCACCAAGCCCAATTTCCCTTAAGAGCACACAGGGAACACACTCCCATCCTGGGGCTGGGATTCCTCTCTCTCTCACCAGGCCCCAAATAAGACTCCACACTGACTACAGCTACAGAGTTGAGTCCTGAGCTGAGTGTTCCAAGCCAAGTCCTCCACCACCCTTTCTGGGAAACCATTTATCTGTGTCCCTGCTTCAAGTAGCTAACACACACACACATTCTTTGAAATTTGATTTTCACACACACACACACACACCTATGAAAGGCTGCCACAAATTTACCAGCTATTCCCCCTGCCCAGACTATAAAGTAGATACTGCCACCAGAACATTCCAAATCCAGCTACTCTAAAGATCTTACCAGGGTACCCAATTATACTGAGTAAAATTAATACTACTACAAATGATAGTGTTTGACCAATGCAAGATTTTCAGGAGTGGCCACAGTGTCACCAAAAAAATATAAGTAGTCTCAAAGGTTAAATTATTCTCTAAAAAAGACCAACCACAATGAAAAGTTTAAATATATTTAATAATAAATAATAAAAGAACATGAAAATACTAAATATCTATATACAATAAACACCAGAGTTTCAGTCACAGGAAATATTAAAAATAACACAGATGGATACATTGTAAAGGATACAGAAAAACAGTACTTAACTAATCTCACTATATTTTCCTGACCGATCTAAAGTATTACTATTCTCTGGTTACTAAAGCAAGGCAAGATGAAGTTGGTGAATGATCCTTCTTAGTCAGGTTTCAAAAAGACACTGCCCTGTGACTTCTGTCTTATCTACTATTAAAACATTATTTCAGTACAGGATTACAGAATGACATCACATGCATCTGATCACTTGACTTCTGGTTCCCACACTATCCCCTTTATTAGAAACGGAGCCAGAATCTTGCACATATGTGTTACCATACACACACATAGAGCTTTGCAAAGATGTTTTATAGAGTCTGGAAGCTATAAAACCATTTCAAAAATGTCCACCCTTCCAGGGTAGAAATTAGTTCACCCCTGACAATACAGTAGGATTCCTAGACCTGGTTTTCACAAATATTTTGTCTCTGGCTGCTATCAGTTCATAGTTCATAGTTCAGTACTAAGCTAACTGCCCTTGCGAGCCATTTTAAGCCTAGCCAATTATCCCTTGTGAGACTCAAACCCTGCAACTTGTGTTTGTAAGGCAAACACCTTAGCCATTAAGCCACCCTCCCAACCCCTTTAAGCCACCCTCCCAACTGTAGGATACAATTTTTATGGCCTAAACCAGGTAATTCAATTTCAGACTGTTTTTCAAAGTTAGCTGGACTGAGATTAACCTCTTCCCTTCCAGTATCCACTGTTACAATATATTCATTTCAACAGTTACAATACAGTCTTACATACAGGTATATTTCTTTTCTGTCCTGCGGGACCCACTTTTGGCACATTTTTAAAACAAGCAGCTTTACAAATACATTTTCAACACAAGCATCTGTACAAATCAGTTTGATATACAAATGACATATAATTCTTTACAAAACTCCAGCTAGCTATGCTGGTATATGTTACACATCGACTGACCTACTTCTCCTGGCATAGCTGGCAATACCTCACATCATTATACTGTTCACTACCAGTTCAGTTCACTGTTGTGTGTTACCTCTAATGTTCCAGTCATGGCTGAAGAAGGCCTTCTTACTGTCCTTAACCTGTGAGGTTATCCTGACCTTGTAGTTGGCATTGTTGGATTTAATTAGACCTCTTTGTTTCTTGTTTAGTTGTATAAGAGAGCAATTGTCTTTAAGGAAGTTGATCTTCCTGACTTTGGCCATGAGTTTTCTTCTTTTAAGTCTCTGTGAGTGTTGTTTTTGGTTGAATGATGAGTGTCAGCAATAGTTCTAAGTATGATCTATGGGTTTTATGGGAAATAGAGAGTGACTTGCAGTTTACTAGGATATGGTATGGGACTTTGTCCATGGTAATCTGGGTATGGAGGAACGCCAAAATGTCATCTTGTTTAACCAACCTAGAGGTATGCTTATTATTAATGCAGACTGAGACACCTCCATCTTTAGTCTGTGCCAGTGCAGTTGCTGGCCTAAATGTGTGGAAGGCACTAAAGCCTTGCATTACTAAAGTTCTCTCTGCAGCTTTAAACCATGTATCAGTAAATGTATGGATGTCATCCTTTTCCAGGGCAAGGAGAGTTTGGAGAGAGTGGAGCTTCTTGTTTAGACTCCTGGCATTGAGTATTAACACCTTTAGACTTCCTTATGTAGATTTTGCTATGTTGGATTTTGTCAATTTAGCATTGCCTAAAAAGGCTCTATGGGGGAAGATAATGTTTTAGCCAATATTCAAAAGCCTACAGGGCATAGGTGCAGACTATTCTTGGCAAAGCAATACAGTTAGTTAACCAAGTCATCCCATGCTGATAAATATTGTATTCTCCAAAAAGGACACCAGGATCTAAGCCAATTATTAAAGTCAATCGTATTCTGTTTGTATTGTGCCATCATTCTAGGTGAGGGTAGAATGTTGCTCAGTGGTAAACACATACCAACCTTTAGCACATAATTTGAGAGCTCCATAATGTCTCTTTTCATATAATCTAGGGAGGTACATCTCAGGTCATTTACACCTGCATGGAGTATGACTGAATCATACTGGTACCTGTGGTGGAATGACTTGAGTGCATGTATAACTTGGTGTATCCTGGCCCCTGATAGGAAACTGACTGTTATTTTTCTTGTTCAGCCTGGTGAGTGGGGCATCAATATATGGTACAATGCAGTCCCCTATGACTAGAGACTTGGGTAGTGTATTGGCTTGCCATATGGGCTTGGTATTTGAAGCTCCGTGAGGTGTGTCTGTATGTGCAATGTTAGGTGTTGTTACTGTTGAGTGTTTTTAGTTGGCTGAGGATAGTTATTGCAGGTGGAATGTCTGGGAGGTCTTTTCAGTTTGGAAAGATTGCATTTAAGTGCCTCAGCATAAGTATGTCTCTGTGTGGGGTGCATACTATATGTGGCAAGTGTAGCGTCTGTGTTTCTGACAACTAGGTTGTTATTTTGGGTGGTTGTATGCAAGAGTTTTGCCTCCAGAAACATTGTGGATATACAGTACATCTGTCTCATACTGTGTTGGCTTCTTTGAGGATTAAATGGTTGCAAGTGAACATTGAACAATTGTTACATTGTCTAAAGATACCCAATTCCACTAAACTGGCTGCAGAGAAATTGGGAAAGTGCATATCTATGATGTTTTTTATTGGGTGAACTACAGGGTGTGGTGTATGAGGGGTTTAATAGTGGGCTGATTAATAGTGCTTTTGGGACTAATGACTAGACTAGGCTATATAGGTTCATAGGCTGGTACTAGGCTATCGGCCCTAGAGCGTATACAAGCCTAGCCATAACAATTCCCTGGCTATTTCTTCCCACAATATTTATAATACTCTGTTCAAGGGGCAGTGCTCCTCAATGTGCAAACTAGCTGCTCTGTACACTCACAAAGTTACTGGTACAGTTTCAGAGGTAGTTTTATAAGGAAAATTTGGTTTCTAGGTCTCTGCATCTATACAGGGCACCACTAACTGCTTCTGCGCTATGATCAGTGCCACACAAACATGCCAAATTCATGCAGACACTTACAGGAAACTGGGTTCTAAGCCCTCTGGCGAATAAAACAACTCTACTTACAGCTTGTTTATGTGTTCCCCGACTCAGATAGGCCAGGCCACCACCTACTGCCATTAGATGAATTATCCCATATATAGGTTCAGAGTTCAGAATGTCACTAGTGTGAACAGCAGTATCAGAATGCAGACAGTTCAGAATGTAGGCAGAGTTAACTAGGTTGGTTTAAGGGATGGAAGTGCACTTGTTGATTGGTTAAGGTTCGAGTAAGGGTTAGGTAAGGCTAGGTAAGGTGATAGCTTTTATGTTGTGCATGTTTTTTGGTGCAGGTTTGTGTGTCTGAGCCTGTCCTGTGTAGTCGTAGTGTTTCAGAAAGGGTTTTTAGGTTCATAGGTAGGTACTAGGCTATCTGCCCAAAGGCATTTATAAGCCTAGCCAGAATGTGTTGGCTTTCGCTGCCCCCTTAGATTAGTTCCCTGTGCCTCTGTCCAGCAGAACCATTGAAGTGATTCCAGGGGTAAACTTTCTGTTTCCCATCCACTCGTCAAGGTTTCTCTTGAAGAGGGTTAGCGAGGAGCTCTGCCTAATGTAGATTGGAATCTTGTTCCAGAGCATGGGAAGTCTCTGGGACAGGAATCTATCCCTCCAGCACGTCCTATTTATTGTTGTGGTGAGGTTTAGATCCCTGGAGTGTGTGGCTCGCAGGGATAAGGTTTTCTTTAGGTGGAGCATGTCCATCAATTCTGGGTTGGACATGGCCTTGTACATCAGGCAGAGATCACCTCTGAGTAGGTGGTATGCAACTGAGTACAGCTGGAGTTTCTTCAGTCGAGCTGCATAGGGCATTTGCTTGAGGCCAGTGATGCTCTTGGTGAGGTACTTCTGTGTTTTTTTCCAGTTGTTGCCGGTGTCTTGTAAGGTACATCCCAAATGGGCCATTGTACTCTATGATGGGTCTGATGAGTGGTACATTGAGGGGGCCCAATGACCTCTTTCGATCTGGATACAAACCCTTTTGTGATTAGTTGGGCCACATAGAAGGATTTTCAAAGGAAATGTTACTATCTACTTGGGTCCCCAGATCCCTTATTACATCTTTCATATTTAGGGGGCTACCACCTATGTGGTAGTTTGTGGGTACTTTGTATTTTCCAAATGGGATGACTATGCACTTTTTGGCATTTAGCTTGAGGCCATGGTTTTGACACCAAGAATCTGTCTCAGTGAGACCCTTTTGGAGGATGTTTGTGTCAGCCAGGGAGTCAGTTATAGCCCCTAGTTTGCAGTTGTCTGTGAACTTGGTCAGCCATAGTCCTCCTGTGCTTGCCTATACCTCTGAGAAGTATATGCTGAACAGGAGGGGTCCTAGGACTGAGCCCTGGGGAACGCCACTTGTAATCGGTTTAGAGTCAGACCTACCTCCTGCAACTCTTACCATGTGGCTTCTGTCCATGAGCCAGGTAGCAACCCATCTCATGACATAGGGGTTTATGTTCAGGCTGGTGAGCTTGTCTATAATACCTGAGTGGGGAATGGTGTTGAAGGCTTTTGCGAGGTCTAGGTAGGCTGTGTGGACCACCTTTCCCTCATCTATAGCCTTGGTAACTGTCTCAAAGAAGTCCACCAGGTTTAGGAAGCATGATCTGCCCTTAACAAAGCTGAACTGGGTAGGGTCCAGTGTTTGGAGGTTTTCTATGTCTCTGTTAATGAGATCCATGATGATGCACTCCATAGCTTTGCAGACCAAGCTGGTAAGGCTTATAGGGCAATAGTTCCCGGGGTCCATTGTGGCTCCACCTTTGTGGAGTGGAATAAACATTGCTGTGGGCCACTCTGTGGGCATGTAGCCTGTGGAGAGGATGAGTTTAAACAGTGTGTTTAGGTGAGGGGTTAGTTCATCTTTGAGCACACGTAGGACACAGCCTGGGACAACGTCTGGTCCCATTGATGCTGTGTTTTTGGCTTTGGAGAGGGCTGTTTTAACCAGAGTGGCTGTGATTTCAGGGGCACTACATTCTTCTGATATAGTTACGGGCCCTTTTGGGGGTGAAGTTTGCACTGAACCTGTCTGGCAGGAAGTTGGCTATATCGGTCAGTTTAGTGTATTTTGTGCCATTCTGCACTAACTCTGAGCAGATCGGAGAATTGCCACTTAGATTCTTGACATAGCTAAAGAATGCCGTGTGGTTATCTTTGGAGTCCATGGCAATTTTTCTTTCGAAGCTAGCCTTGGATGATTTTATGAGGGAACGTAGTTTCTTGCTGATAATGATCAGGGATGTCTTCCCTTCTTGGGATTTTACTCTTTTCTGTACTAGTTTCCTCCTTCTATTGTATAGCTTGTTTATGGCAGGGGTCCACCAGACTGGTTTCCTTTTCTTGGAGGAGTGAGTCTTGGCTTTGTTTGGGATAGCATGATCCATGCATTCTTGTAGGTGCCCGTAGAGTGCATTAGTAAAGGATTTTGCAACTTGGACAGCATTATCCTTTAGCATGGGGGCTTTGAAACTTCCCACCTCGGTCTTAAGTAACATGAAGTTTGCTTTTGAAAAGTTTTTCAGTGGTTTCTTTGACCGGGGGTGGTAGCAGAATGTGGATACCCAGAGTGATTACTTTATGGTCAGATCTAACCAGTGAGGGGTTGACCTCCAGTGTGGAACACCGGTTGCCCATGTTGGTGATGACCAGGTCCAAGATGTTGTCACTTCAGGTGGGGGTGTTGACCAGCTGATCCAGGGCGTTTGAGTTTATAAATTCTAGGAAATGTTGGGCAGGGGAGTTTGTACTTGAGTAGTTCTCCAAGTTAATGTTTGGGTAATTGAAATCACCCAATATCAGGGCGTTTGGTAGGACCTTTATGTTTCCCAGTGTTTCCAGAAATGCGGAGTGGGGGTCCTGGGACATGGTGGATGATCTGTAGCAAGCTATAATTTGAATAGCAGTTTTGCCCATTGTTAGTTGCACGTAGATGATCTCTGAAGCATCATGCTGTGCCACTAACCTGGAGGTGTGGGTATCATTGATGAATATGGATACTCCCCCGCCTTTTGTATTTCGGGCCGTGTTTTGTGGCATGTAGCAGAGTTAGTGTTAGCACTAGGGTTAGGATGAGCATGAATTAGTAAAGTGGTTACTACTGTGTGCTCGTTCTAATCAAAACCCTGCCCTTAACCTTGACTCTACGTCTTATCTAAGAAAAACCTTTTCCATAACACCACCAACAACAAATCATGTCCTATGGTATTGCTATAGTTTAGGGTTGTGTTGTCTTATTTTATTGTATTGTTAGTGTAAAGGGTTCTGTTTCCTGTGAGTTTAAGTGTTTTTGTCAGCATTTTGAGTGTCAGTGTTTTGATGTGTCATAATTATGAGCTGTTAGCATTTTGCTGTATGCATTTTTAACTGCAATCATACAAAAATCTATGTGTGTGCGCGCGCGTGAGTGTGTGTAAATGTGAGTGTGTGTGTGTTTGCATGTGTTCATATAACCATAATGTAAGCAAAGTCAACATACATAATTGCAGTGTATAAAAATCTGTCTTGTCAGTGTTATACTTCATGTGCATATCACACATAAACAGTATTTGTTATGTTTTACCTATGAGCTGTCAATGATCCCTTTTCCATTTCACTGTTTACTGGATTTTTTTAAATTATAGCCAATAAACCTGTAAAAATATAATTTTTTTTTTTTGCAGGAAGCAAGCTCCCCTGCACCCCTACACACCCAAAAATTATATATACCAACTCCTCAATTGTACCACAGTTGAGAAAGGGGAGGTGCACCACCCGCTCGCATAGTACAATACACTTCAGTGCAACTCAAAACAACTTAAAATCTTCATAATAATGACACACGGCCAAATGTTTAGAGATGGCTGATAGGATAGCTATTTGTTATAATGCCCGTTTAAATATTCCATAACCTTTGGAGTACAATAGTGGAAGACTTTTTGGAATTCCCACTTGTAAATGTGTTCTTATAACCACAGTGCATGCAAAGCCAACATATGCTCAATTAGTCCATTGGATAAAATTTGCCTTGGCAATATTACTTTCCCTTTCCGCATCACATATGTATACTGTTTGCTACATTGCCCCTTTAATTACTCCAAAAGCTTTGTAGTGGTATGGTATAAGACTTTTCAGAATCCCACCCAGAATGTGTGCTGTCTGTTTACATATTTACTTAATTTCTGTAGTCTCTCTGCCTGACTAGCTACAAATAACCTACACATCTTATTTCGAGCTGCACAGTTTGTCTCTGCATCTGCCTGTATCTACTAATCCTTAATTAGGACGTGTATACTTTGCTCTAGTCACCTGATGACTGTTATCTGGCAAACTAGCCATTTGTTTAATGTTTCAAGAAAACTAAACACAGCATGATATGCTGTATCCCTTAAAGAAAGAAAGAGGACAGACTTATTTTCCTCATTCGTGACCTAAGATTAGATATCCCCCTACTGATATTAGCATTGCTGTCTTCTAGACAAACTGAGCATCACTGCAGCTAAGCATTCCCCGTCAAACATCCCAAGAGAGAAATAAAAAGAAAAATAAAGACATGCATTTATACCTGCACAGACCTAGTCTCCGCAGCCATAGAGGAGTCTGCTGTGTCCACAAAAATGTGCCTGATTTACAGGCTATTGACTCTGCTATTGATCTGACAGCCTTAGAGTGGTACCATTTCCTTAAAAACAACAGCAATAAAACAGACATATGCAAATTGAACAGAGTGTACAATGACAGGTTGATAAAAATCAAATCAGATTCTTTTATCTTCATGAATGTGCTGCAATGTGTTATTTCTGGAAGGCATTCTACTTCTCGGTTTTTCATTTAATATTGTGCAATGAACATCAGCTCCTTCAGTCTATTTCAGTGCATATTTAGTATGACCAGAAACACTTAAAATGTGGAGATTAAGGTATGTTCATCACCCCAAGTTCTGGTACAGGAAAATGGTATGCGTGAACATTCACAATCTAGGGTTTTGGCATAGTATCATTGGCAACTGTGATGCATACTGGGACTTTACTTGCCATTTTACCCTCATACAGTGTCTTCTGCAGTGGCTGTGCTTATTTTGCAGTTTTATGCATGCACAATACTTGACAGTGTCAGGCTTTGTTTTAACCACTGATACAAATATCAAAAGTAGAAAATATCAACATGGCATTATGGCAAACAAGCTTGTTAAAGGCTATGAGGTCATATGCTTGACAACCGGTCCTATGAACCTAGGAACCTACAGACCATTTGCTAGCACTAAGACACTATAAATTTACACACTAACAGAAATCATATTGTTTTTAAAAGTTATGCTGAGTTATGACTTGAACAATAACTAGCATCTCTCTTCATGTATGTAATGAAAACAATTTAGCCATTTATTTTAAAGGGATACCATTTGCTGATGTGAGCTATATTTTCAACACTATGTGCCATATTTAATTTGGTTTTAAGTCTCATTAGTCTCTTTATTGTGAGATATTTCAGAGATGAAAGGAAATGAGTGCATCGATGTGTATATATCTATATATAGCTATCAGTTTTCTAAGTTTATATAGAATAGGAATGCTAGGTATTTTGCATAAGTTGTCATGCCTTCTGGTAGGGTTAACGTCTGGTTCTGCGAAAATATTTATTTATTTATTTAAAGTGGCAGTTCATTTTTGATACATTTTAGTAGTGCAGTGAGGATTATGGCAGGTCAGTTTACTTTTATAGTTTAATAATGTTTTTACTTGAGTTTATTTTTAGTTATTTTAAACAGAATGTTCTTGATAATACTGTATTCCAAATGGCTATTTTTCAATCAGAGTTTTATTTTTTTCTACTGTGTTGACATTTTTTGTTCATATATGAATGAAATTCATTTATAGGATATAGATTTTAGGTAGGCTGTGTAATTTTGGCTGTTCTACAAGTGGTTTAGGTGAAATTCCTCAAGAGTCATTTGCCTGAAGAAAAATATGCTGACAGACATAAATGTCAGTTGTTTTCCAAAGGAAATTATTGCTTGTGCAATTTCTAAGCATGGACTGGTAATGATTCCTTTCTTTTCCAAGATTTCTCCCTTCTAGAGTTAGTGTAACCATGAAGCTAGTGTATATACATTCAGGGTTTGTGGGGCCCATGCCCCTTACATTGACCAGTTCAGAGCGACTTGTCCCACATGCAAAAACTGTTTAAATGTAACTTTTTCATCCTTCTGTGCTTCAGATATTATTTTTTGGACATTTCTGATTTTCAGGGATGCTCAGTTCAGGAATTCATAGTAGAACGTGTCATTTTGGGGGGGGGTTACATGTGTATTTTCCTGAGATTCAGAAAGGGCTAAAGCCAGATGTAATCCCTAAATCAGCCATTTTTCCACTGGTGGGAGTAATTTCCAACTCAGAGACAGGCCCTCGGCAGTGATTCTGCACAGTTTGTAACCTCACTATGGGCAGTCTCCTTGGTTGAGCTACGTACCAATGAGGCATTCTAGGGAATGGTCTATGCTAATTATCCATGTGTTTCCCCATACCTGTGGTAAGGTATTTACACAGCCATGTCAGTTCGAGACTCAGATGCATAAGTGAAATCAGACAAAAGTTTGCATTCATCCTTTATTTTTAATGGGCAAGAGCGCACTAGTGGAAACTGCCAAGGAGTTCAGTGGACAGGTAGTAGTGGTGGTGGGGGTGTTCAACTGTGCATGTGTGTGGTTGAATGTGTGAATCTAGGCAGAGTGATAAATTATCTTATGTGAGTGTGTGCGCGTGTGGGGGGGTGTCTGTATGGGTGAATAGGAAAATGTGTCTATGAGTGCATTCGGGTGTAATGTGTGTATGAATGTGTGAATGTGGTGAGTGAGTGAGTGAGTGAGTGAGTGAGTGAGTGAGTGAGTGAGTGAGTGAGTGAGTGAGTGAGTGAGTGAGTGAGTGAGTGAGTGAGTGAGTGAGTGAGTGAGTGAGTGAGTTATGTATGAGGGAGTACCATACCTGTAGTCTCTCCTGGACTATTTAGCAGATTTTGTTGCAGTGTTGAGTGGGGGGAACACTAGTCACCAGGGATTTGAATTAATACCCTTACTCACTTAAAACATTTAAAGAATAACAGAATTCCCATGATAGACATATAGGGAGGCACTAGAAACTTCTGACTTGAATCAATAACCAAAATGATTAATTAATAAAAACATCAAAAAAGCTTTGAACCCT
This sequence comes from Protopterus annectens, assembly GCF_019279795.1. NCBI lineage: Eukaryota > Metazoa > Chordata > Ceratodontiformes > Protopteridae > Protopterus > Protopterus annectens. The sequence goes on from NC_056732.1 coordinate 1,289,230,591, forward strand.
ATAATTACAAAGCAGTTCATTAACAATACAAGAATAATATTTAAACGTTACTTTAAGTCACTTAAAAAAAACAGCAAAAAAACTTTGCACCCTGAACTCTTAACACAGAAAGCAACTCATTAACAACGTAGCTTTCATCCTCTTTGCTAACACTAAACATCAGGTACACTGTTTAAATATTACCTTAAGTCATTTAGAAAAGTTAAATTAAAACCAGGGAAAAATTCCAATGCCCATATCATTGATACAGAAAGCAGCTCTTTAAAATCCAGAGTTTTAGCCCTCTACACTAACTGAGGGCTTAGTAAAGTAAGAGGGCTTACATGCTGATGCATTTTCTATACAATAAGAAGTGTGAAACTCTAAATATCTGACATTACTGACTGACAGTAAAAATCCATGAGTTACAAGGAATGGAACAGGGGCAAAATCAGGGACAGTTATGAAGGATGGGGCTGTGTCCATTTAGGAGGGGACACTGCTGACATCTTTCAGACAAAGCCAGGAGGAACTCAAGGCAACACCAGGGAGAAGTTTGGAGTCACTTGAAAAGTTAATAGAAAAACAGGTCTAGCATCATAATGCAGTTTAGAACAACAGAAGAATGAAACTCTAGTATTAATGACTGACTGTAATCATCTATGATTTATGAGGGGCAGGGGAAAAAAAAGAGGCTATACCAGGGATGTTCTGTAATTACAGGGATAGGTAAGATGTGTGTGTGTGTGTGTGTGTGTGTGTGTGTGTGTGTGTGTGTGTGTGTGTGTGTGTGTGTGTGTGTGTGAGAATGATGGGGTTTCTGTACCAAAATGACGTATGGGCTTCCAGAGGCGATTACAGCAGGAAAGTGCTGATGAGCACTAGTAGTAACACCATGCGATTCAGTGACATGCATATTAGCCAATCATCACATCTTTCCTCGTTGTGGCTAGTATCTCTTTAAATTGCATTTCCCATGTGATTCAGTGACATGCATATTAGCCAATAATTACATCTTTCCTTGTTGTGGCTAGTATCTCTTTAAATTGCATTTCCCACGATTGTGGAAACTGCTACTTCTGGATACAGCAGTTTCCATAAGCACAGGGCACTCTCTCTCTCTCTATCCAGCCTTATGTGTGTATAGTCAGTGATGATATTTTACATTGTAGTAAAAGGGAAATGCAGTATATGTTTTAATTTATTCTTATTTTATCTTTGTACAGCAGAATTTTATTTCAATTTGGGAGGTACGTTTAAGTTGGAGAGGGGGTTTGGGGTTGGTGTATGTGCATATTTTTGAGTGTACACTTTGTGAACATTTAATTTCATTTTTTGCAAGTAGTATAGCTTACAGGAATTTTAGCAAGGATAAAGATAAACTGTGATGATATGCCAGAGTATAGATATTTTTTTTATTACAATCCAAGAAGATTGATAAAAATATCACTCTTTACCTGATGCATGTATTTATTATAAAGTGGAGGTGTGAATTTTCACTGTAATTCAAAATAAGAACTTTATTTTTTCATTTGTGAGGACAAACAGTGACATAAAATGCTTCCTCCTGCCAGAAGCACTTATTAGTGTTGTCTTTAAAGAGAATGACTTTTGGCCTTCAGTTAGCTCAGTTAGCAGTTCTAGAGGAAGTATAGCATTGGTTTATTTCTTTCAGCCCACAAATTGTCACATAAAAGGTGAGGCTATCGACATGGAGGTCATTTTAACCCTAGCCGATTCATCCCAACGTAATACCATAGAAATGCTAGTCAATACCCAAGACTGAATTTAATGATGACTGCCCATGTCCAGGAGGATTGTGGTCTCTAGTCCCAGTAAGAATTTACAGTGCCCCATCCACTCGTCCAGGTTCATCTTGAACACTGTCATAGAGGTGCTCTCTTTCATATGAATTGCTAGACTATTCCAAAGACACTGTAGTGACTGCAGTGTCTTTGGTAGACTGTTCCAAAGACACTGCAGTCACTGGGAGATAAATCTGTTCTTCTAGCAAGAATAACTGTTACTGCTCTCCATTCCACGGGAACAAAGCCTGTGGTTAGGCTATGACTGAAAAGGGTACTTAGTGTTGATGCTAGTTTATGCTTTATCCTGTTTAGAAGAAAGTCTGGGATGTTGTCTGGTCCCATAGAGGCTGTGTTTTTTGCCTTGGACAAGGCTTTGAGGACCTGCTCTTCAGATATGTGGGGGGGGGGGGTTGTAATTTAGGAGGAGATAAGGGAGTGAAATTTTTGCCAAACCTATTCGCTAGCAGGTTTGCTGTCTCTGTGAGGTCAGTGTGTGTGATACCATTGGCCACTAGTTCTCCCCATGTTTGGGTCCTACCCTTTAGGTTACATACATAGCTGTAAAAAGCCTTATGGTTGTCCTTGGCTGTACCTGCTAAGTTTTTCTCAAAGGAGCCCTTGGAGGATTTGACAAGTTGTCTTATTTGCCTATTGAGGCTGAGGAGGGTGCTTTTCCATTGTTGGGGAATTGCCTTTGCTTTCTTGGACAGCAACGTTTTGTGTTTATTGTAAGGTGTGTTGATGCTGGATGTCCACCATGGCAACTTGTTTTTACTTGGGGCTCTGGCTTTGATTCTTTCTGGTACGGCCAAATTTATACACTTATGCAAGTGATTGTGCAGGGCTTTGGTGTAGTTACCACATCCAGCTTGGGGTGGGGCTTGGAATGCATTTATATCTTCAACTAGGAGGATATAGTTTGCCTTGGTGAAGTTTTTTAGTCTGATTTCACCCTTTGTGAGATCTGGTTTAGTGCCAGCTTGTAGATAACGGCTTTTTGGTCGGTTTTAACCAATGAGGGTCTGAAAGTTGTGGCAGTGCTTCTGTTTGACGTGTTGATGATGACAAGATCCAGAACGTTTGTTCCCCTTGTCAGGGTATGGACAATTTGTTCCAGGACATTTGAATTAATAAAGTCAAGGAACCTTTGCACTAGAGTATCAGGGCTCGAGTAGGTTTCCCAGTTGATGGTGGGGTCATTGAAATCCTCCATAACCAGTCTGTTCAGTAGAATTTGGATTGTCTCCAGTTTGGGTGAGTGGTCCTCATGGGCATCATGACCCATGGAGAGGGATCTATAACTGGCTATGACTTGAATGGGGGTCTTACCCACTGTAACCTGAACCTGGAGTAACTCCATGGAGTTGTCCAGTCTAACTAGACGCTAGGTGAATTTATCTCTAATATAGATTGAAACACCACCTCATTTGGCTTTCACACATTCATTTTGCAGTCTAAAGGTGTGGAAGGCATTGTAGCCTTGCAAGGCTGAGGTATTCTCTGAGACCTTGAACCAAGTTTCTGTGACTGCACTGACATCTACATCTTCTAGTGATAGAAGTGCTTCCAGGGAGTGCAGTTTTTAGTTTAAGCTTCTAGCATTTAGCAGCATGACCCTTAGTTTGTTCTGATCGGTAATGTTGTTTGCGAGACCTTACCTAAAAAAGGCACTATGGGGGAGGCGAGAGCCTTTGCCAGCAGCCAAAAGCCTAGAGGTTCCAGGTGCAAACCGTCTCTGGCAAAGCAGCAAGGTTTGTCGACCATTGTTTCCCAGGCTGACAGGAACTGGACCCCTTTGAATGACTTCAAAACCTGAGCCAGTTATCGTAATCAATAATTTTTTTTGCTTATACTGTGGCATCATTCTAGGTGAGGGTAGTATGCTGGTGAAGGCTAGGGACACACCTGCCTGGGACACATACTCAGAGAGCTCAACCATGTCACTCTTCGTATAGTCTAGTGAGGTACGTCTGAGGTAATTTACACCAACATGAACTATGACAGAGTCGTAATGGTAGTTGCTGCTGAGAGACCTGACTGCATGTGTAATCTGATGATTCCTGGCTCCAGACAGGCAGCTGGCTGTAACTTTCTCCTTGTACAACCTGGTGACTAGGACATCCTTGTGTCTCATTACTAAATCTCCAGTGACAAGAAAATGTGTTTTTTGAGTGTTACGCATTACTGGCTTGGTGGGTAGGGCACTGGTGTTGCTATGTGTCATGGCTGCTATGGGAACTGTTAGTTGTAGCAGTCTTGTGTTTTGGTGGTTTCTGGGGTTTCAGTAAGTTTTTTGACAGAACCTCCGTGTATGTGGATTGATATGTTTGAAGAGTACTATGTGTATGAATAATGGTACTATGAGCATACGTACTGGTGGCTAAGTTAATAACCTTCTCTGTGTTACTGTTTTGAGTGAGACAGAGCATGAATTATAGATTCTTGTGTAGCTACATCTGTTGCACTCTGTAGTAGAGTGTGTTAGTAGAGGGTTGTCTGTGTAAATGAGGCAATTGCTACACTGCCTGAAGACACCCAAGTAAACAAGGCTGACAGAAGAAACAAGGGTAGTCCAACTGTCCATAATGCTAGGTTGAAGACTGTTGTCACTAGGGGTGGCTATTCAGAATCGATCACAGAGGAGCTCAGTGGATGGATATTTCTGCCTGGGTTTTAGGGAAAATTTATTAAATTTAACTATCCAGCTTTGGCGAACAACTGCACTGTGCTGACCGATGCTCAAACAAATGCAGGGCCTAAATACCATAAGCTAAAAGGTTGAAAAAAAAAAACTTTAAAAATATTCAAAAGGACCTATGGCGATGCTTATTTCAAGCCCTAGACTGGCCTCCCTTTACCAGACACGTCCCAATCAGCACAATTCTCTCACAAAAAATGCAGATAGGCCAAGATGTACTGGAAAATGTGCTCAGAACAAACAAACCACTGCAAACAGTTCCAGAAGCAGCAAGCCTGTATCTGGACTATGCTACAGCTACTAGTTACCCTAGTTTCAGTGGGAAACACTTGAGAAGGTTTAAAACAGCAGACAAATAGCAGTGAGACACTAAAAAACATTTAAAACAGCAAAAAATCAGCAAGGAGGTTTTAAAGAATGTTTTAAACAGTTACCAAATCAGTTATTTAAACACTGTTTGGCAGGAAAACTAGAATAAGCACAGAGGGCTTAAAAACAGTAAAAAATACCAGTAAATACTTAAACAGTAAAACTAACAAAAAAGCTTTGTAAACAGTGAAAACATAAATAAAATTTGATTTAACAGGCACAATAAAGCAGACAATTGCAATACAACAGTGTAGTTTAGTACACAGTAAATAAATACAGTATACAAGTAGGCAGCAGTCAATAAAAAGTGCAATAAATAGTATAAATAAGCAAAAAAAAAAAAACAGGCAACACTTTTTTTTGGAAGCTCAGAAGGCTCTAGCCATCTGGTATCTCAGCTCAGTTATGGCTGGTAGCCCACCTTAGTTCAGCTCAAGTACAAACAAGCAGAAACATACTCAAATGCAGAGACTAAATGGCAGAAGCTAAAAACTTGAAATAAATGTAAAAAGATTCAAAAGGACCAATGAGGATACTTATTCCAAGCCCTAGACTGGCCTACCTTTACCCAATCAGCACAATTCTCTCAGAAAAGTGCAGATAGTTCCCTTCCAATCTAAGACGGCCTGGAAAAATGCTCAGAGCAAACAAAACACTGCAAACAGGTCCAGAAGCAACAAGTCTGTATATGGACTATGCTACAGCTGCTAGCTACCCTAGTTTCAGCGAGAAACACTAGAGAATGTTTGAAACAGCATAAAAATAGCAGTGAGACACTAAAAATGTTTAAAATAGCAGAAAATCAGCAAGGAGGCTCTAAGGAATGTTTTAAACAGTTAACAGATCAGTTATTTAAACACTGCTTTTCGGGAAAACCAGAACAAGCAGAACAGATATCTTAAAAACAGTGAAAAATGCCAGTAAATACTTAACAAACAGTGAAACTAACAAAAAGCTTTGTAAACAGTAAACAAAACTTTCCAGCAGATGACCCGGTGGCTACCTTAGGCCCAATACTATAATAAATTCTTGATGCTAGTAGGTTGCCTCCTTATTTCCAAACATTTAATGCATATTAGTCCATACCACTTTAGACTTCTGTCTCCCTGTTTTCTCAAACAATAATCCAGTTTGTCAGCTCACCTACCTGTCTTCTCAGGCTAGACTTCCAAGATGCAACCTTGGGATACAAACAGTGCAACCCTTCCCCAAATTGCATACTCAATGTTCACTACTTACTCACTTTTGTTCTGCACTTCACAATGGGGACATCTTCCCCACACGATTCCCACTTTACTGCACTGCACTGTGCACTCTCCCCATTCTACCTTCTGAATGTGGGTATGGCACTGCCTTCTCAGGTATATGTTACTAGGAAACCTCAGGGATGTTGAAACTGCATTTGTAGGATTAACTCTTTCATGGCCAGGGTCAAATTCAGTCACCAACTTACAATACTTTTTCACCACCTCAGGTGAAGGGATTCATCATACACTCCCCTCCCAGCTCAGATAATGATGATGGTTGAGGCTGAAGTAATGTATATTCCTAAGTTTCCAACCCAGAGCCATGGGCTCACCCACCCCATATTGACTGACTGGTGAATCTAGACCTTCAGTCTGACAGCTCATCTAAATCTGAGATTCATCCAAACCATCCTTGGAAAAACCTAGGTGTAGTACTTACCCATTCACCTACTAAAAGCCTTTATTCCCAATATCATTCAAATTGCCTTTACAAATTGTATCTCTGTGCAAATTTAAGCACTTAGAAATATCTGAAGTTAACACTACAGCTATGTAATGCATACTGACATATTTAGGTGCATTACTTTACATATTGCACATACGATACATAACACAAACTATCATGCCATTCATAGAGTTAATTACCTTATTGGCATTGTTTTTCATAACCTACATTTTTCAGAGAAATTTTTGTTTGAAGCTTTTGACAGTTTTTCTTGTGTAAGTATTTCTTTCCACTAATTTCTCTCTGAAATTTTCTGAATATCCTCTAACTTGAAGAATTCTCTGAAATGCTCAGTTATCCCTGCTACATTTATTAGACTTAACTTGGAACAGTTTCTAGTTAAATGTCTAGGGTGATAAATGGCTGTAACATTTTGATCGATTCTGTCTATCATGAGTCCTAATCTTTGGCACAATTTCTTATTTAGCATTATTTTACAACAGCTTCCCATGTTTACCACAAAATGAAGGCTTATGATTTCTCTTTGGAGTAATGAGCTGAGCTGGTTACCATTTTCTGGTGCATCAGATGATGGCCCCACTTTCATCACATGTCTTTTAGCCAGATCAGGTTTCTCTGGATATCTATACAGACAACATTAACCTCAAGAATTCCAGGCATGACTTTCCACTACAGGAAACACCCTAGTGCACAGAAATGAAACCAGTATTTTTAGTACTCCGCTCTCCTTTTTTTCCTGTAGATTTATTTTGCTTGATGCTTGCAACTCGTTTTTCTTTTCTAATTTAAGTCCCCGTAGGACAAGTAATTCTTCAGACTTCTCCATATTAATACCTTTCTTCTTTGTGGCCTTTTTCAAGCCTCTTTCAGATGAGAAATCTGATTAATTTTTTCCTTTATATCTTCTTTCTGGTATACCACTTTTGTTATGACTTCTTTCTCTATCCTATGAGCTCTATTTTCCTTAGTATAAAGTCATAGCTTCTTTACCTAGTTTTTAACTATGGTCTCCAATTCTTGCTTTTTCTGCTAAATTTCATTCATTTGCAAATTTTCTTCTTTCTTTCACATATACATCATTTGTTCCTCTAGGTTCTTGCAATTCTTGACCACCTCCACTGAAGCTTTAGATATTGAGTGTCTTTAGTTCATCAGCAAACTCTTGTAGTATTCAGAATACCGCTTCTCCTTATTAACTCCTTATTAACTCCCTTATATTGTGCTTTTACCAGTAGATGGAAAACAGCAAATTCTCATTCTCAAGCTTGCTCAACTTGATTTGGGGTATACTAAACTGTTTGGTACATGTTTGTCTTCCTTATGAATTTTAAATGTCTTCATTTGATTCATTTTGGGTATGATGTCAGTTCTGTATCATGCCTTCAGTGTCGGCTTTTCTTATATTTGTGCATGTGTGTGTGTGCACATATGTGTGTCTGCGTGCACTAACCCTATCCCTAACACTAACTCCAATGCATACTACAATGGTATCCATAAACCTATCCCTAATACATCCTTATCACTATCCCTAACATTCAATAAGCATGTCACTTCCATATGCTTTATCTTCATGATATTTAAGTTCACATTGCAATTGTTGTCCAAGATTATTTTTTGTATTTTATGATTGAGATGCATAATGTCACTAGACTGTCAAATAGCCTGCCGACTCAGTCCATTTAATTCAGTTTTCTTACCTCTATTTACTTCTTTACATATAGCCTTCTCAAGTGCCTCACAGGTAAGTGTAAAATTATGTACTTTCATTTACACTTTCAAGTGTCTTAAAGTATAAACTGGAGGATTGTATCTTGCTTTTCTTTTAGAGCAGTGATTTATTTAACCACTTCACTATCTAGTAAAAGTTTAGGTACAATTGTTTGCTTTAATCACAGTTTCTCTGAGTAGTGCTTTTTGCAATTTAGTCTCAGTTTGTATATTCTGACACATTGCTTGGAATTCAAGACAATTGCTGCCAACAGTTTGCAAGTCTAGCAATGTGTCTTTTTTATCACTTTTTACTCTACCCCTACCTCTACGCCTGACTAATCAACTACCCATCATCTTTAGTCTTGCCACTACCTCAGTATAATTTACTGGACTTTTAGGCTACTTTCTTTCTTCAGTCTACTGCCTCTATACCTGCTACTTGCATCACATCAGCTCTCTCAGTATTATATCTGATGTCAGGATGAAGTACAACTGACTTCATGATGTATTCTATTATATACTTTGTAGACATTGGAGGTTCATGTGAGACTTTGAATGTCCGTTATTTTATGACACAGTAATGTCTGTTATACTAGTCCAATGAACTTGTGTATTGTTACTACTGTATGTTCAATGTGGAGCTTTTCCCCCCGGGCCTCCGCTGAAAAAGAACGTGTCCCGATAAACAAATGTAAAATAAAATTAATAAAATAAATAAAACATACATAATGTCAGCTTGAATGTGAACCTGATTTTTCTCATCTTTCAAATTCAAGCACCATTCTTATATATTCACAGTTTTTTTCCCAAGTCTATTTATGCTCTTATGTTTGGAACAACCATTTCTATTACCCTTTGGCTTCAACTAGAATGAAGTTTTCATAGCAGCCCTGGCTGTTTCTGTAACATTTTCACTTGAAGAACTACAGCTTTTACTCCTTCCTTCAATTTTTCCCTCACTTTCTTTATAGAATCCAGACTCTCCAGGCACTCATAGGTTCATAGGTTCATAGGTGTCTACTAAGCTAATGGCCCTGGAGCCTTTACACGCCTAGCCCATAGAAGTGCCCTGGCATCATGCTGCCCAATGTTAGTTCCCAGTGCCTCTATAAAGTAGAGCCACTGGAGGTATCCCCGGGGTGAACTTTCTATTACCCATCCACTCATCAAGATTTCTCTTGAAGAGGGACAGCGAGGTGTTCTGTTTGACATGTATGGGAAGTCTATTCCAGACCATGGGCAGTCTGTGGGTGAGGAACCTGTCCCTCCAGCATGTTCTGTTGATTGTGGTAATGAGGTTGAGGTCTCTGGAGTGTGTGGTGTGGAGGGATTGGGATTTCTTTAGATGTAGCATTTCTAACAGTGCTGGGTCAGACACAGCTTTGTAAGTCAAGCAGAGATCGCCTCTAAGTAGGCAATATGAGACAGAGAATAGCTGGAGTCTTTTGAGTCTGTCTGTGTTGGACATGTGTTTAATGCCTAGGATCCTCTTCGTGAGGTACTTCTGTGACCTCTCCAGCTGTCGCAGGTGTCTAGTGAGGTACATGCCAAATGGGGCATTATACTCAATGACTGGTCTAATGAGGGAAGAGTAGAGAGAGACGATGACCTCTTTCTTCCTGGATGCAAAACCCTTGGTTATGAGATGTGCCACATAAAAGGACTTTCTGACCACAGTGGCAATGTGGTGGTCGAAGGAGAGAATGCTTTTAACCTGTGTCCCCACAACTCTTATAACACCTCCATTGTTCAGTGGGCTCCCATCAATGTGGTAATTAGTGAGAACTGAGTTTTTGGCATTAAGCTTAAGGCCATGGTATCGGCACCAGTCATTAGTCTCAGTGAGGACTTTCTGTAGGATGTCTGCATAACTTGGGGAGTTAATAATGGCTCCCAGGTTGCAGTTGTCTGCAAACATGGTCAGTCAGAGTCCCTTTGTGTTGGCCTGGACTTCTGAGAAGTAGATGCCAAACAGGAAAGGCTCCAGGACCAATCACTGTGGGGCTCCACTAGTGACTGGTCACCAGTCTGACTTGGAGTCCACTACTTTCACACTGTGTGTTCTATCTGTGAGCCAATTTGCAACCCACCTAGTGATATAGGGGTTGATGCCTAGTTTGGTGATTTTATCAATAATTCCTGATTGAGGAATGGTATCAAAGGCCTTGGCCAGATCGAGGTAGGCTGTATGCACTGGCTTACCTTCATCCACAGCCCTGGTGACTGACTCAAAGAAGTCAACCAGGGTGAGCAGGCATGAGCACCCTTTCACAAAGCCAAATTGAGTGGGTCCTAGAGTTTGGAGATATACTATATCTTTGTTAATCAGGTCTGTGATGATGCGCTCCATAGATTTACATATCAGACTCTTCAGGCTAATGGGGAGATAATACCCATGGTCTGTAGTCGCTCTCCCTTTATGGAGAGGGATGGCTGTAGCAGTGCGCCATTTGGTAGGGACAAAGCCTGAGGTAAGACTGTGACTGAACAGGGAACACAGATGTGGTGCCAGTTCACTTTTTAGTTCATGTAGAGCACAGCTAGGGATATTATCTGGTCCCATGGAAGCTATATTCTTGGTTCATAGGTTCATAGATTAGTACTAAGCTAACTGCCCTTGTGAGCCATTTTAAGACTAGCCAATTATCCCTTGTGAGCAACCCTGCACCTTGTGTTTGTAAGGCAAACACCTTAAGCATTAGGCCACCCTCCCAACTTGGCCTTAGAAAATGCAGCCTTAACCTGGGCTGCAGTAATGCTTGGTACCTGGCATTCTTCTGGTATTGTGATTGGTCCTTTAAAGGGGAGAGAGGGGTAAAGTTGGCACTGAATCTGTTGGCCAGTATGTTGACAATATCTGTTGGCTCAGTATAGGAGGTACCATTGTGCAGTAATTCAGAGCAAATCTGGGTGTTGCCGTTACGGTTATTGATATAGCTATAGAAGGCTTTGTGATTGTTTTTAGTGTCTGCCGCAATTTTGCCTTCATAGTTGGCTTTCGAGGATTTGATGATGGATCTCAACTTTTTGTTGAGGCTAATCAGGGAGTTTTTCCAGCCTTGGGACTTCACCTTTTTCTGCAACAGTTTCTTCCTTCTGTTGTAGAGTTTATTAATGGCAGAGGACCATAAGATTGGCTTCCTTTTTTTGAAGGAGAGCATCTTGGTTCTGTTGGGTACAGCTAGTTCCATGCATTTATGTACATGTTCATACAGTGCACTGGTGTATGATTCAGCAGTCATGCAGTTATTTTCCATTGGCATGGGTGCCATGAAGTTAGCCACCTCTGTTTTTATCAGTCCAAAGTAAGCTTTGGAGAAGTTTTTCAAGGTGGTTACCTTTGTAGGGGGTGTAGGTGAGGTGTGGATTTCCATGGTGATTAGTTTATGGTCAGATCTGACCAGGGATGGATTGACTATTGCTGTAGAGCAATGGTTGCCCATGTTAGTAATAACCAGGTCAAGGATGTTGCTTCCTCTAGTGGGGCTCAGATTGAGCTGGTCCAAGGCATTGGAATTGATGAATTCCAGGAAGCGTTGGGCCAGTATATTGGTGCTTGAGCAGTTTTCCCAGTTGATGGAGGGGTAGTTGAAGTCTCCTAGTAAGACAGTATTGAGTTGGACCTTCATAGATTCCAGGGTGCTTAGGAACGTGGAGTGAGAGTCTAGGGACATGGTTGGGGACCTATGGCAGGCTATGACCTGGATTGCCGTCTTTCCCAATGTTAGTTGTACCTGAAGTATCTCAGATGCATTATGCTGGGCTACTAGTCTGGAGGTGTGCATATCCTTTATGAATATAGAGACACCACTGCCTTTGGAGCTTCGGTCCATGTTTCGGAGCCGAAAGGTGTGGAATGTGTTATAGCTTGGTATTGCAGGGGTGCTTTCTACCACTTTAAACCAGGTCTCCGTTACAGCACAAATGTCAATGTTCTCCATTTTGAGGAGTGCTTCGAGCTAGTGCATCTTGAGATTTAGACTTCTAGCGTTGAGCAGCATGACCCTCAGATTGCATTTATTTATAGCTGTCATGTTGGTAATTTGGTCTTTGGGACACCACCTAAAAAAGTCACTTTAGGGGTAGCAAAAACCTTAGCCAGTACCCAAAAACCCGGGGTGACAGATGTACGCCATCTCTGACAAAGCATTGAGGTCTGTCAGTCATGTTATTCCAAGCAGACAGATACTGGATCCCCTTAGAATGACACCAGAAACTTAGCCAATTGTTGAAGACAATCATTTTTTGTTTGTACTACGGTATCATTCTGGGTGATGGTAGGATTCTGCTCAGGGCTAGTATCATATCTGCCTGGGCTCCATAATCCGAGAGCTCCACCATGTCTGTTTTCATGTAGTCCAGGGAGGTGCATCTCAGGTCATTCACACCCATGTGGACAATGACAGAGTCATACCTGTACTTGTTGTGGAGTAACCTCAGTGCGTGTGTTATGTGTTGGATTCTTGCACATGATAGACAGCTGACTGTTACCTTATCCTTATTCAACCTAGTGAGTGGGACATCTTTGTGCCTCACTAATGAGTCACCTATGATTAGTGTATTGGCCAGGGTGTTTAGCCTTAGGGGTTTAGGTTGAGGGGTACAGAGTGGATGTGAGCTATGTGTCCTGTGGTTTGTGCTTTGTTGTGGTGGTCAAGTGCATTTCTGTCTTGGAGGTCTCTGCTGTTTGGGTAAATTTCTATTGAGAGCCTCCATGAAGGTGGGTGTGTGGTTTGTTTTTTTTTTTTGTGAGAGCTGTGATAGTGGGAGTTCTGGAGGGCTATGTGTTCCATGTGGTGTGGTGCAGATGTTGACCTTCTCCTCTTGACCAGCTAGTCCATTCTTGGCTGGAGAGTGCAAAACTTCCAATATGGTGATATAAATGCATCTCTCACAAGTCTGAGTGTTGGGAGGTAAGAGTAGATGGTTGTCTGTGTACATGAGGCAGTTGCTACACTGTCTCAGAATGCCCAAGTGCACCTGGTTTACAGGAGAAAGCACAGGGAACTGCCCTTTAATTATGCCAGGAGGAGTGGTCATAATTACCAAGTACTGGAGCTATTTCCATGAAGAACAACTAGTGCTGATGGCACTTAGGTGTGCTACAATAATAGCTACAAAATTCTAAGTGCAAAGCGATTAGGCTATTTGAAGTGCAAGAGAAAAAGAACTAGCAAGATCTAAGGGAAAAGCTGAAGAGCAGACTTTCTGACCCCAGTAATAATTTACCTCAGCTTGGCGCCACTGCACAGAGCTTAAACAAGCACAAACCCGTGCAAACGCGGGCTTTTACACGAGAAAGTTGAAAGGGATGGAAAAACTGCCCAAACAGCCAATAAACTACAATTTCTGGGCCAGAAACCACTCCTCTTGTGGTAGATAGGCTACTTAGTGCTTACTACTCCCATTGATAAACTAGAAGGCTTCCCTCCAACACAGAAAGGCTTGGAGGGGGGGTCAGAAGTTTACAAACAGTCCTGCATACAACAAATCTGTATCTGGACTAGACTAGTTACAGGGAAGGCAGAAAACAAGCACAAATGCAGGCTTTTAAACCAGAAAGTTGAAAGAGATTGAAAAACTGCCAAATGGACAATAAACTATAATTTCTGGGCCGGAAACCACTCCTCTTGTGGTAGATGGGCTACCTATTGCTTACCACTCCCACTGATAAGCTAGAAGGCTTCCCTCCAACACAGAAATGTTTGGGGGGGGGGGGCTCAGAAGCTTACAGACAGTCCTGGATACAGCAAATCTGTATCTGGACTAGAGTAGTTACAGGAAAGATGGAAAACAAGTGCAAACGCAGGCTTTAGTTGTTGTAAACTCTTTTTCATTCCTTAACTTCTCATGTACACTTACAGTAACACTTATAGCATTATTTTCAAGATTTCCTCTTTGTTTCATTTGTTTAATCAATCCAACTTGTTCTAAAGAGTTCATAGAGTTTACTGGAAAAAGACATAGAAAATGGTACAATTTCTTCATCTGTTTCACCTTGATAGCTTTTCTGTAATTTAAGATCTACTATTAACAGCCTGTTCTCATCTTGAAAAATAAGTACAACTATTTCCAGTTCTATAATTTCATGTTATATTGGCTTTCCCATTTATTTTCTTTTCCAGTGTCAAAAAACTTTTCTCTCCAGTCTTCTTGGCCATTCACTCTGTTTAGAAACAGAAACTTCTGGCTACTCTTGTAAATGTACATTGTTAACCTCTACAGGTTCCACGTCATTTTTATGTTGTTATTCTGCTCTTAGAGGCAGCAAATATCTGAATTCCACGTGCTCCAAAATCATAGAAAAAAGATTTCCACCAACGTCTGAGTTAAGACGTTATTCGGTCCAGCTGCCTTACAAGTTACAGAACTGGAGTTATCATCCATAGTAAAAGCTCTGACTTTATTGTGCATCAGTATTTCAGTTCCTATTGCTTTGAAATTGGCTTCATTTGCCTTTTCCATAACCCTTGCTTTGCAATAACACTCTCTTGTCTTGGGAACTCTTTAGAATTATTCTCAAGTTGATTCATTTGCTCCTTGGAGTTTGATTGCGTTGACAACAATCTTTTACCTTCCTAAACCAGTATACTTCCCACATAATACCAGCCTCTTCAAGTGTCACAGAAAAATCACTTTGTTGTACACATTTTATTTCAGCACATAACCCTCTCACTGTCACAAGATTTTCTCACTGGTGCTTAGGCACAGGGTAGCCTCAAAATTGCAGACTATGATATCTGGTTTATATTGGAGGAACAGTACCATCAACTGTTATGGAACACCACATGAGGCATTTGTGAGTTTTAAAGCAATTAAATACTCTAAAGCCTTTTTGAATTTCAGCACAGAAACTTAATAATCTTTCTGTTCACTTTACCAGACTTTCTTGTATTTCAAAACTCTCAGTTATTTGGCATACTTTTCCAGAGACACAGTCCGTGGAATGTGGGTTACAGTGGAACCTCTTCCGTAGTCTTTTTACTACTATTCATGAATGCACATCTTTCCAGAAGATCAAATCAGCAAATTCATTATTGCACAACTTTGTTAGGGAACAATTCAGCCTTTTGAAGTACCACAGTGATATGCTAAATTAATTAGCACCTGTTACTGCTCACCCTGGGATATAGTAAGGAACTGGAAATAGTTATAAGTGCATTCAAATACTGTTATGTGACGTAATCCAGGAAACATAGCTCAGAAGATAAGTCTTACTAGTCCTCTACCTCTTTAACAAATAGAGATACGGATTTTCAGCATAATTCAACATACCTATTTTATTTTTTTCAGTTATGAGGAAAAACACTAGCATAATTTACATCCTTCTATCCAAAGCACATATCAGTGCTGTATTTAAGGAAAGCAGATCATTTGACTTTAGACACTTCATGTAGCAGGTCAAGAGGGAAACATAACATTGGCTTGCTTCTTTCTGCCCACAATCACATGAAAGTAAATATCTATTGCTGGTATTGTAATGCAGTCATATAAATATGCCTGCTTCCTTCAGCAAATCTAATAGCAGTACCTTTTTCCTGCAGACAATCCAGAACCTTTATTGAGCCTAATAGGACCTTCCTTGAGCCTAATATTCTAAAACATCCTTGGTGCCATTATGCAGCCTCCTTATTTCCTGAAGCTCAGTTTTCATTATCCTATTAGTTTATGTCTTCTTGTAGTTCAGGCTCCTTCTTTTCTCAAACAGCAGCCCTGTTGTCAGTCCATCTACCAGCTTTCTCATGCTATACTTCCCAGTGAGTTAATGACAACCCACCAAATCATTTCTGATTATCTCACAAAATTAAGATTACAAATGAGCAAAAGCTCCGAAGAGCAAACAGCATTCAAAACTTAAAAAAAGCACACTTTTGCTTCGCTGCACCTCATCATGTCAGGGGTACGCCCCCTCTGCTTATATAAACCAACTCTGTAGGTGAACCATCACGAGATGGGTTTGCACATACTGGCTAAAGCTTTCCTCTTCCCATTATGTCTCTTTAGGTCGAGTCCCCCCATGGACATTCCAACATAGTAAACTTAAATTCAAATAAGGACAGCATCAATGTGGTACTACCCAATGCCAGCAGTCTAAATGGAACGATTCCAGAACTTGAGGCCCTCCGGTAACGTGAATTCACATTTGTGTAATAACTGAGATGTAACTTCAGTGCAATGAGTAACACCAATGACTGCACTACTTGGGTAGCCAATAAATACAAAAACTAATAACAACTAATTACTAGACAGAGAACACTCCCTCTGTACCAGGGTTTAGTGCTTATCTTGCCTTCAGGTCTTTGGGTAACTGCAGTGGATTATTTATTTTTGTTACAAACATTATTACCTCAATTCAGACTACAAGTGATTGTAACTTTGAGCTCCTAGTGATTCAAAGCACTCTTAACAAATCCTACTATTGCTTTATTGCTAGCTATAGAACCCCATCAGTGTTCCCTGCAAATCATGGGAATTACCTTAACAATATTGAATGGCTAAGTATCAAATCAAATACCTCCTTGCTATGGGACTTCAATTTCCTAAACAATGACTGGTATATTTTACCTCTAAAAATGGATATGGTGAGCATTTCCTAGACTATGCTAATACTAGTGTGTTGCATATTGTAAAACTACCGAGAGAGGTCCAGTATCCTTGACCAGGTACTTACCAGTCTAATTCCCATTTGTAGCTCACTCCTCATCTCCAAAGCCCTCCACAAATCAGTCATTTTCTCCATCAAGCCTAGTGCCACCACCCCACCACCAAATGAGGCCATCTTCACAGACTTCTCTCAGACAAACCTATGTCAGCTTATAGAAGACCTACAGAAAATTCACAACAATTGGTCAGGTAAGTATGTGCAAACCCACTTGTTGGGCAGGTAAGCACACTGGTCCATGGACCCTTTTCAGATACAATATAGCCAAAAGGCATAAAGTGCTCATGAAAAACATTATACAATCAATGGGATACAAGGCAATGGTACACTAAACAATGTATGCATATCATCAAAAAGAACTGTACTTACTGTATAGTAAATGCATGGTTATTGAAAATACAGGTCTTGAACTTAACAATAAGATACACAGTTAACATAGCAAAAACAGTGCAAATTATAGCATTGTAAATGACTCTAGCAAGACTAAGGGATTTATGAAAGTTATCAAGATTTTTGGAGTTACATATCTTGAGGGGTATTTTATTCCAGTTTAATGTTGCTATTTTAGGAAAAGATTGTGGGAAAGTTAGATGACTGGCACCAGAGTTCCTGAGAGTGTATGTAGTGTTCCTAAAGTAGAGGAAGTTTTTATGATGGTGGCAGTAATGGGCATGTCAGAGACAAAATGTTAAAGCATTGAGAAGGAAGATGGCTCCTGTGGGAGTGAGTTAGATTTCTTAACTGGCATACAGTGGTGCTCATAGTAAGGAGTAGGCTGGATGAATATGAGAAATTTGTTTTTAACCTTTTGTAATAAACATAGGTTGTGAATGATCCCCGGGGTGAACTTTCTATTACCCATCCACTCATCAAGATTTCTCTTGAAGAGGGACAGCGAGGTGCTCTGTTTGACATGTATGGGAAGTCTATTCCAGACCATGGGCAGTCTGTGGGTGAGGAACCTGTCCCTCCAGCATGTTCTGTTGATTGTGGTAATGAGGTTGAGGTCTCTGGAGTGTGTGGTGTGGAGGGATTGGGATTTCTTTAGATGTAGTATTTCTAACAGTGCTGGGTCAGACACGGCTTTGTAAGTCAAGCAGAGATCGCCTCTAAGTAGGCAATATGAGACAGAGAATAGCTGGAGTCTTTTGAGTCTGTCTGTGTTGGACATGTGTTTAATGCCTAGGATCCTCTTCATGAGGTACTTCTGTGACCTCTCCAGCTGTCGCAGGTGTCTAGTGAGGTACATGCCAAATGGGGCATTATACTCAATGACTGGTCTAATGAGGGAAGAGTAGAGAGAGACGATGACCTCTTTCTTCCTGGATGCAAAACCCTTGGTTATGAGATGTGCCACATAAAAGGACTTTCTGAACACAGTGGCAATGTGGTGGTCGAAGGAGAGATTGCTTTTAACCTGTGTCCCCACAACTCTTATAACACCTCCATTGTTCAGTGGGCTCCCATCAATGTGGTAATTAGTGAGAACTGAGTTTTTACCAAAGGGAATGATGATGCATTTTTTGGCATTAAGCTTAAGGCCATGGTATCGGCACCAGTCATTAGTCTTAGTGAGGACTTTCTGTAGGATGTCTGCATAACTTGGGGAGTTAATAATGGCTCCCAGGTTGCAGATGTCTGCAAACTTGGTCAGTCAGAGTCCCTTTGTGTAGGCCTGGACTTCTGAGAAGTAGATGCCAAACAGGAGAGGCTCCAGGACCGATCACTGTGGGGCTCCACTAGTGACTGGTCACCAGTCTGACTTGGAGTCCACTACTTTCACACTGTGTGTTCTATCTGTGAGCCAATTTGCAACCCACCTAGTGATATAGGGGTTGATGCCTAGTTTGGAGATTTTATCAATAATTCCTGATTGAGGAATGGTATCAAAGGCCTTGGCCAGATCGAGGTAGGGTGTATGCACTGGCATACCTTCATCCACAGCCCTGGTGACTGACTCAAAGAAGTCAACCAGGGTGAGCAGGCATGAGCACCCTTTCACAAAGCCAAATTGAGTGGGTCCTAGAGTTTGGAGATTTCCTATATCTTTGTTAATCAGGTCCGTGATTATGCGCTCCATAGCTTTACATATCAGACTCTTCAGGCTAATGGGGAGATAATTCCCAGGGTCTGTAGTCGCTCTCCCTTTATGGAGAGGGATGGCTGTAGCAGTGCACCATTTGGTAGGGACAAAGCCTGAGGTAAGACTGTGTGTAACAGGGAACACAGATGTGGTGCCAGTTCACTTTTTAGTTCATGTAGAGCACAGCCAGGGATATTATCTGGTCCCATGGAAGCTATATTCTTGGTTCATAGGTTCATAGATTAGTACTAAGCTAACTGCCCTTGTGAGCCATTTTAAGACTAGCCAATTATCCCTTGTGAGAAACCCTGCACCTTGTGTTTGTAAGGCAAACACCTTAAGCATTAGGCCACCCTCCCAACTTGGCCTTAGAAAATGCAGCCTTAACCTGGGCTGCAGTAATGCTTGGTGCCTGGCATTCTTCTGGTATTGTGATTGGTCCTTTAGGGGGGAGAGAGGGGTAAAGTTGGCACTGAATCTGTTGGCCAGTATGTTGACAATATCTGTTGGCTCAGTATAGGAGGTACCATTGTGCAGTAATTCAGAGCAAATCTGGGTATTGCCGTTACAGTTCTTGATATAGCTATAGAAGGCTTTGTGATTGTTTTTAGTGTCTGCCGCAATTTTGCCTTCATAGTTGGCTTTAGAGGATTTGATGACGGATCTCAACTTTTTGTTGAGGCTAATAAGGGAGTTTTTCCAGTCTTGGGAATTCACCTTTTTCTGCAACAGTTTCTTCCTTCTGTTGTAGAGTTTATTAATGGCAGAGGACCACAAGATTGGCTTCCTTTTTTTGGAGGAGAGCATCTTGGTTCTGTTGGGTACAGCTAGTTCCATGCATTTATGTACATGTTCATACAGTGCATTGGTGTATGATTCAGCAGTCATGCAGCTATTTTCCATTGGCATGGGTGCCATGAAGTTAGCCACCTATGTTTTTAGCAGTCCAAAGTAAGCTTTGGAGAAGTTTTTCAAGGTGGTTACCTTTGCAGGGGGTGTGGGTGAGATGTGGATTTCCATGGTGATTAGTTTATGGTCAGATCTGACCAGGGATGGATTGACTATTGCTGTAGAGCAATGGTTGCCCATGTCAGTAATAACCTGGTAAAGGATGTTTCTTCCTCTAGTGGGGCTCAGATTGAGCTGGTCCAGGGCATTGGAATTGATGAATTCCAGGAAGTGTTGGGCCAGTATATTGGTGCTTGAGCAGTTTTCCCAGTTGATGGAGGGGTAGTTGAAGTCTCCTAGTAAGACAGTATTGAGTTGGACCTTCATAGATTCCAGGGTGCTTAGGAACGTGGAGTGAGAGTCTAGGGACATGGTTGGGGACCTATGGCAGGCTATGACCTGGATTGCCGTCTTACCCAATGTTAGTTGTACCTGAAGTATCTCAGATGCATTATGCTGGGCTACTAGTCTGGAGGTGTGCATATCCTTTATGACTATAGAGACACCACTGCCTTTGGAGCTTCAGTCCATGTTTCAGAGCCGAAAGGTGTGGAATGTGTTATAGCTTGGTATTGCAGGGGTGCTTTCTACCACTTTAAACCAGGTCTCTATTACAGCACAAATGTCAATGTTCTCCATTTTGAGGAGTGCTTCGAGCTAGTGCATCTTGAGATTTAGACTTCTAGCATTGAGCAGCATGACCCTCAGATTGCATTTATTTATAGCTGTCATGTTGGTAATTTGGTCTTTGAACACCACCTAAAAAAGTCACTTTAGGGGTGGCAAAAACCTTAGCCAGTACCCAAAAACCCAGGGTGACAGATGTAGGCCATCTCTGACAAAGCATTGAGGTCTGTCAATCATGTTATCCCAAGCAGACAGATACTGGATCCCCTTAGAATGACACCAGAAACTTAGCCAATTATTGAAGACAATCATTTTTTGTTTGTACTACGGTATCATTCTGGGTGATGGTAGGATTCTGCTCAGGGCTAGTATCATATCTGCCTGGGATACATAATCCGAGAGCTCCACCATGTCTGTTTTCATGTAGTCCAGGGAGGTGCATCTCAGGTCATTCACACCCATGTGGACAATGACAGAGTCATACCTGTACTTGTTGTGGAGTAACCTCAGTGCGTGTGTTATGTGTTGGATTCTTGCACGTGACAGACAGCTGACTGTTACCTTATCCTTATTCAACCTAGTGAGTGGGACATCTTTGTGCCTCACTAATGAGTCACCTATGATTAGTGTATTATCCAGGGTGTTTAGCCTTACGGGTTTAGGTTGAGGGGCACAGTGTGGAGGTGAGCTATGTGTCCTGTGGTTTGTGCTTTGTTGTAGTGGTCAAGTGCATTTCTGTCTTGGAGGTCTCTGCTGTTTGGGTAAATTTCTATTGAGAGCCTCCATGAAGGTGGGTGTGTGGTTTGTGTTTTTTTTTTGTGAGAGCTGTGATAGTGGGCGTTCTGGAGGGCTATGTGTTCCATGTGGTGTGGTGCAGATGTTGACCTTCTCCTCTTGACCAGCTAGTCCAGTCTTGGCTGGAGAGTGCAAAACTACCAATATGGTGATATAAATGCATCTCTCACAAGTCTGAGTGTTGGGAGGTAAGAGTAGAGGGTTGTCTGTGTACATGAAGCAGTTACTACACTGTCTCAGAATGCCCAAGTGCACCTGGTTTATAGGAGAAAGCACAGGGAACTGCCCTTTAATTATGCCAGGAGGAGTGGTCATAATTACCAAGTACTGGAGCTATTTCCATGAAGAACGACTAGTGCTGATGGCACTTAGGTGTGCTACAATAATAGCTACAAAATTCTAAGTGCAAAGCGATTAGGCTATTTGAAGTGCAAGAGAAAAAGAACTAGCAAGATCTAAGGGAAAAGCTGAAGAGCAGACTTTCTGGCCCCAGTAATAATTTACCTCAGCTTGGCGCCACTGCACAGAGCTTAAACAAGCACAAACCTGTGCAAACGCGGGCTTTTACACGAGAAAGTTGAAAGGGATGGAAAAACTGCCCAAACAGCCAATAAACTACAATTTCTGGACCAGAAACCACTCCTCTTGTGGTAGATAGGCTACTTAGTGCTTACTACTCCCACTGATAAACTAGAAGGCTTCCCTCCAACGCAGAAAGGCTTGGAGGGGGGGTCAGAAGCTTACAAACAGTCCTGCATACAACAAATCTGTATCTGGACTAGACTAGTTATGGGGAAGGCAGAAAACAAGCATAAATGCGGGCTTTTAAACCAGAAAGTTGAAAGAGATTTTAAAACTGCCAAATGGCCAATAAACTATAATTTCTGGGCCGGAAACCACTCCTCTTGTGGTAGATGGGATACCTGTTGCTTACTACTCCCACTGATAAGCTAGAAGGCTTCCCTCCAACACAGAAATGTTTGGCGGGGGGGCTCAGAAGCTTACAGACAGTCCTGGATACAGCAAATCTGTATCTGGACTAGAGTAGTTACAGGAAAGATGGGAAACAAGTGCAAACGCAGGCTTTAGTTGTTGTAAACTCTTTTTCATTCCTTAACTTCTCATGTACACTTACAGTAACACTTATAGCATTATTTTCAAGATTTCCTCTTTGTTTCATTTGTTTAATCAATCCAACTTGTTCTAAAGAGTTCATAGAGTTTACTGGAAAAAGACATAGAAAATGACACAATTTCTTCAACTCTTTCACCTTGATAGCTTTTCTGTAATTTAAGATCTACTATTAACAGCCTGTGCTCATCTTGAAAAATAAGTACAACTATTTCCAGTTCTATAATTTCATGTTATATTGGCTTTCCCATTTATTTTCTTTTCCAGTATCAAAAAACTTTTCTCTCCAGTCTTCTTAGCCATTCACTCTGTTTAGAAACAGAAACTTCTGGCTACCCTTGTAAATGTACATTGTTAACCTCTACAGGTTCCACGTCATTTTTATGTTGTTATTCTGTTCTTAGAGGCAGCAAATATCTGAATTCCACGTGCTCCAAAATCATAGAAAAAAGATTTCCACCAACGTCTGAGTTAAGACGTTATTCAGTCCAGCTGCCTTACAAGTTACAGAACTGGAGTTATCATCCATAGTAAAAGCTCTGACTTTATTGTGCATCAGTATTTCAGTTCCTATTGCTTTGAAATTGGCTTCATTTGCCTTTTCCATAACCCTTGCTTTGCAATAACACTCTCTTGTCTTGGGAACTCTTTAGAATTATTCTCAAGCTGATTCATTTGCTCCTTGGAGTTTGATTGCGTTGACAACAATCTTTTACCTTCCTAAACCAGTATACTTCCCACATAATACCAGCCTCTTCAAGTGTCACAGAAAAATCACTTTGTTTGTTGTACACATTTTATTTCAGCACATAACCCTCTCACTGTCACAAGATTTTCTCACTGGTGCTTAGGCACAGGGTAGCCTCAAAATTGCAGACTATGATACCTGGTTTATATTGGAGGAACAGTACCATCAACTGTTATGGAACACCACATGAGGCATTTGTGAGTTTTAAAGCAATTAAATACTCTAAAGCCTTGTTGAATTTCAGCACAGAAACTTAACAATCTTTCTGTTCACTTTACCAGACTTTCTTGTATTTCAAAACTCTGTTATTTGGCACACTTTTCCAGAGACACAGTCCGTGGAATGTGGGTTACAGTGGAACCTCGTCCGTAGTCTTTTTACTACTATTCATGAATGCACATCTTTCCATAAGATCAAATCAGCAAATTCATTATTGCACAACTTTGTTAGGCAACAATTCAGCCTTTTGAAGTACCTCAGTGATATGCTAAATTAATTAACACCTGTTACTGCTCACTCTGGGATATAGTAAGGAACTGGAAATAGTTATAAGTGCATTCAAATACTGTTATGTAACGTAATCCAGGAAACATAGCTCAGAAGATAAGTCTTACTAGTCCTCATACGGATTTTCAGCAAAATTCAACATACTTATTTTATTTTTTTCAGTTATGAGGACAAACACTAGCATAATTTACATCCTTCTATCCAAAGCACATATCAGTGCTGTATTTAAGGAAAGCAGATCATTTGACTTTAGACACTTCATGTAGCAGGTCCAGAGGGAAACATAACATTGGCTTGCTTCTTTCTGCCCACAACCACATGAAAGTAAATATCTATTGCTGGAATTGTAATACAGTCATATAAATATACCTGCTTCCTTCAGCAAATCTAATAGCAGTAACTTTTTCCTGCAGACAATCCAGAACCTTTATTGAGCCTAATAGGACTTTCCTTGAGCCTAATATTATAAAACATCCTTGGTGCCATTATGCAGCCTCCTTATTTCCTGAAGCTCAGTTTTCATTATCCTATTAGTTTATGTCTTCTTGTAGTTCAGGCTCCTTCTTTTCTCAAACAGCAGCCCTGTTGTCAGTCCATCTACCAGCTTTCTCATGCTATACTTCCCAGTGAGTTAATGACAACCCACCAACTCATTTCTGATTATCTCACAAAATTAAGATTACAAATGAGCAAAAGCTCCTAAGTGCAAACAGCATTCAAAACTTAAAAAAAGCACACTTTTGCTTCTCTGCACCTCATCATGTCAGGGGTACGTATACTCCACACCCCCTCTGCTTATATAAACCAACTCTGTAGGTGAACCATCATGAGATGGGTTTGCACATACTGGCTAAAGCTTTCCACTTCCCATTATGTCTCTTTAGGTCGAGTCCCCCCATGGGCATTCCAACATAGTAAACTTAAATTCAAATAAGGACAGCATCAGTGTGGTACTACCCAATGCCAGCAGTCTAAATGGAACGATTACAGAACTTGAGGCCCTCCGGTAACGTGAACACATTCACATTTGTGTAATAACTGAGATGTAACTTCAGTGCAATGAGTAACACCAATGACTGTACTACTTGGGTAGCCAGTGAATACAAAAACTAATAACAACTAATTACTAGACAGAGAACACTCCCTCTGTACCAGGGTTTAGTGCTTATCTTGCCTTCGGGCCTTTGGGTAACTGCAGTGGATTATTCATTTTTGTTACAAACATTATTACCTCAATTCAGATTACAAGTGATTGTAACTTTGAGCTCCTAGTGATTCAAAGCACTCTTAACAAATCCTACCATTGCTTTATTGCTAGCTATAGAACCCCATCAGTGTTCCCTGCAAATCATGGGAATTACCTTAACAATATTGAAGGGCTAAGTATCAAATCAAATACCTCCTTGCTATGGGACTTCAATTTCCTAAACATTGACTGGCATATTTTACCTCTAAAAATGGATATGGTGAGCATTTCCTAGACTATGCAAATACTAGTGTGTTGCATATTGTAAAACTACCGAGAGAGGTCCAGTATCCTTGACCAGGTACTTACCAGTCTAATTCCCATTTGTAGCTCACTCCTCATCTCCAAAGCCCTCCACAAATCAGTCATTTTCTCCATCAAGCCTAGTGCCACCACCCCACCACCAAATGAGGCCATCTTTACAGACTTCTCTAAGACAAACCTATGTCAGCTTATAGAAGACCTACACAAAATTCACAACAATTGGTCAGGTAAGTATGTGCAAACCCACTTGTTGGGCAGGTAAGCACACTGGTCCATGGCCCCTTTTCAGATACAATATAGCTGAAAGGCATAAAGTGCTCATGAAAAACATTATACAATCAATGGGATACAAGGCAATGGTACACTAAACAATGTATGCATATCATCAAAAAGAACTGTACTTACTGTATAGTAAATGCATGGTTATTGAAAATACAGGTCTTGAACTTAACAATAAGATACACAGTTAACATAGCAAAAACAGTGCAAATTATAGCATTGTATATGACTCTAGCAAGACTAAGGGATTTATGAAAGTTACCAAGATTTTTGGAGTTACATATCTTGAGGGGTATTTTATTCCAGTTTAATGTTGCTATTTTAGGAAAAGATTGCGAGAAAGTTAGATGACTGGCACCAGAGTTCCTGAGAGTGTATGTAGTGTTCCTAAAGTAGAGGAAGTTTTTATGATGGTGGCAGTAATGGGCATGTCAGAGACAAAATGTTAAAGCATTGAGAAGGAAGATGGCTCCAGTGGGAGTGAGTTAGATTGCTTAACTGACATACAGTGGTGCTCATAGTAAGGAGTAGGCTGGATGAATATGAGAAATTTGTTTTTAACCTTTTGTAATAAACATAGGATGTGAAAAGACTATAGGCCATACCTCTCAACTGTACAGATTTCCCCAGAATGTCCTGATTTTTCCTCATATTTGGGTCTGTTGCCATAAAATCTGTGCTTTTCTGGATTTTGTGGCAAATCATTATGGAATGAATTCACTAAATAATGACAGGAATTTGAATTCAGACTTCATATCTTCAGAAAATGCACGGTAACACAAACTCTTTTATACAAGCAACTTTCTAAGTTTCTAAGACCAATATTTAAAATTTGTCCCTGTTTTTGGGGCTTTGCCCCACCATTACTTTTGTCTGTGTCCAGATTTTTTATGCTAACAGGTTGAGAGCTATGCTGTAGGCCAATGATGGGGAGTGAATATTCAAAATGAAGTAAAAGTGCATTGATATCAATGGCCTGCCTTGTACCCTTAGTAAGACGGTGATATACTGTTTTTTTAACACAGCAGTGAGTTTATTGAAACTTGATTATCACAACAGTACAAATCAGGGAATTACAAAAGCCAAACAAAAGAAAAAAAACATTAAAACCTTTAACAGTTACATACAAATTATAACACATTTCATTCTAAATACCCTTGTTATATCATATGCCTAATGTAAATACAAACTAAAGTTAACTATAAAAAAATTATTAGATATATAATTAGCTTTTCAGTAATTAACAGACTTATTTAGTTTTCCCATTATAGATATGTAACATTACATTCAGTATAACAAAGAATTAGCAGGTGTGCTATATCAGACGTTTAATGATTATTCCTTCTGCTATCTCTTACATGAGGTCTAGAACTTATAGATATACAATGCAGTATTCACAGCCAATCCCCGGGATTCAATAAACCTCCGTGCAAGAATAAGACTATTCTTGCATGGCATGGATCATGTCCATGCAGCACAGCAGTGCGCCTTGCATATTCATGAGGGCGCACTGCTGTATAACCTACACAGACATGATCCATGAACGAATGCAGGGGGTGTGTTAAAGCAGTGCCCGCACATGTGACATGCCCCCTGAACTCAGATAGTGCCATTACGGCACTTTGAAATGTAAATAACAGTGTTCGCAGACATACCATAGAACTGTACAGATATTCACAGAATGTCCAGAGTTTTGCCTCACATATCTGGCCAATGAAGGCTAAAATAATATATAATGACAGACATTTGAATTACAGACTTCAGGCACTTCAGAAAATTCAAATGCAAAACCTATTATTCTATCAGCTTTAAAGGTGTGTAAGAGAAAATTTCTAAATCGTCCCTATTTTTGTTCCTTTGTCCCCCCATTACTTATGACTTTGTCCAGATTTCTTGTTCAAAGAAACTGGAGGTATGTGCATACCCCTAAAGTGAGAAAAAGTTAAAATCCATGTTAATTTTTCTTTTATCATCCCAAGTAAAGTTTAAGTGTAGCTGAGCGGGTGTGCATGCCGCACAGCTATTCTTAGCATAGCTTAAATATCCCAAGAAGCTAAATAGAAATATACAGATAGAACTATCAACGCATGATAGCATAGTGGTTAGAGTTTCTGCTTTGCATGCAGGTCTTCATGGTTCAAACCCCAGTTAAAGCTGTTCACTTTTACATTTAAAAGCAGTATTAAAAGTCTTATGTTTTATTAAATGAGGTAGTAAATAATATTTATCAATCAGGGTAGTGTAGCAGGTCCAAAATTAAGCTGTCAGTCCAGAAAAGATGTGAAACCCCCATATAAATACATGTGCCCCATACAGTATAGTCTTACAAGAATAAATGTAACAGGAAAGCACATAGGGTGCGTCATGGAAGGTAAACATAAAATTATAATACATCAGTAATGATGAATGAATCCCATATATCTGATAGTCTATAAAATGAAATTTGAGAAATGCTAACTAGCGCTCAGCTTTGCTTAGCTCATGTAAGCATTGTTTTAATATAAATGCTAAGCAATGAGTAGCCCAGCTAAGCAGATTTGCTCATTGGTAAGCAGTGCTCAACATCTGACCCTTTAAGCACTGCCAACCTTAGCTAAGCAGGCTTGCCTGTCGCTTAGCTTAGCTCAGCATATTCAAAAATGGTCCAATGACAGCAAAGGGCATGAAATCAGCCCTATTTAAACCTCACATACAGGAATACAGCCCATAACCAGTTGTAGCTCATCACTGCAGGCACTATGGCTGGAGTTGGTGAGGGATCGCACTTTCGGGCGCAGCGCTGGGGCATTCAGGAGTCTAGGGTCATGGTTGGAATCCTAGTGAAAGATGAGGGGAGATTGCTGCAGGGCCAGTACCAGGGCTCCCAATACAAAGCAGAGGCCTGGGACCATCTTGCACGTGATCTCACCAGTGCCACTGTCATCCCTCAGACAGTTGAGCAGGTCCTGCACCATTTCACTGATCTCAAGCATAGGAAGAGGGAAATCTTGGTCCAGTGGGTCCAAGATGTATGGGCAGGGAATGCCCCAGACGTGTGTGAGTATCAGTATCAATTAGTGTTTGCCAAAGTCCAGCCTGTGTATGTGATGGATAGGTATGCAAAACTATTTCTCTATCTCCAGTACAGCTGCAGATGAGAGGACCGCAAACTTGGATGCCCATGGCAGCAGGTTGATAAGCCTGCATCGTGAGACTGGTGAGTACAAATCTAGCTTTCAGTATTCAGGGCAAATAAATAGAAAGGATTAGAATGTCAACTGCCAGTAGGTTAAAATGTCTATTGTCTGTAATGGATAAACAAGATGTTAGCAAAGTAATACTGACGTACAGGATATATATCAATAAAAGTGTCAGTGCCCTTCAATAAAACTAAAACCCCCAGACTGTTGTGTTTACTTTGCTATGTGGTGGTATGAATCACAGGTTCTGCACAGCAACTATGGCTCCGACGACATTAATCAATTGAGGCTCATCTGACAAAGATTGTGGAGTTGTACAACAGGAGATTAACTATATGAAATGTTCCATGCACCAAGATCTCATCACTGCATAGTAATGTTGTGTTAACCATTGTTTCCAGATTGCAATATGTCAAAGTAGTAATACACAGTACAAGAACGATCTGCCATGCATGAATGTCAGAATTACAAGGTCAGATTGTCCAAACAAGAGAGTATTAGGCAGAAAACAGTCAAGCAAAAAATAGCAGCTAGTTCATTGTAATGAAACCCAACCTTGTTGTACCTTTTTGCACAAACAGACATGGTTCGAATCCCAGGAGTGGTAGTAAGCTGTATGCATAATTTCACCAAAGAATATGTGAATATGTGTAGAAATAGGTAGTCTTAACAGATATTTCTTCCACAGGTCTGCCAGGTAAGGAAATGTTTATACTAGCTGAAAGTAGGCTGTACTTATACACTGTGTACAGCACCCACTGTCCAACCCCAAGGCTGCAAATGACAGCAAGAGAAGTACATACACCAAGTAGTCTCCTCCGATAAATGTCCCTCAGGTGTCACGCTGTCACGGCTACTGGTTACTGCTGCCAACACCCAGGGTGACAGATAGAAATCAAAGAGGAGTAAGGCAGTAGCACACACACACCCACAGCATGAGTGCAGGGCACCCCTGTCAGTGTCACATATTTAACCTTGAATATGTGAATATGGGTAGAAACAGTCAGGTAGTGTTAACAGATATTTCCTCCACAGGTCTGCCAGGTAAGGAAATGTTTATATTAGCCATAGAAAGGCATTAGTAATACAATGTGTACATACATACCACTGCCCAACCCTAGGCCATAGGTAGATGTAAAGTGACATCATACCTGAAGAGTAATGAGTACAGTAATGATCAGTACAGTTGTGAACAATTGAAGCCTATACAGTTGTTAATTGACATCTCTCTCTCCCCCACCCTATCTGCACCAATAATTTATACACATAAATCAATGGGTGTATTTTTCTCCAAACCTACTGTTGGGACATGTGTCCTATTGTTCTACAATTATTTAATTGTTTGATTACCCTGTTTAAATACTATCATAGGTGGTCTGTTGCTATCAATGTAACTTGCATGCTGTTATAATGGCCACTGTGGTTCCATATATGCATGTGTTCTGTTTGCTATGCAACTGTTTAAAATCTGTTTTATGTGGTCAGTTGGAACACCCATGCATGCTGTTATAATTAATCTTGGAATGTGTTGTACTTGACAAACCAACATATGTTGTAACCCTCAATACCATAGCACATCTGGGGAGGCCGATCCCAGCGTATCCGCCTTTCCAGCCTCATCTGGCTGTGGCACCGGGCCCCAGCACACCTGGGACCCAACCCAGGACCTACTCGTCTGCTGGTCCTGCACTACCTTTGGGTGGAAACGCTTCAGGGAATAGGGCCCGTCCCCCCCAGGTGCAGGCGTGGACAGGAAACTGTCACCTGTAGTCATGTCTGGAGTTTGGTGCGTACCAAGCTCTGAAAGGAGTTTGGAGATCAGCTACACCAGCTTGAGGGCCATGGTGCATCTTGAGGGTCAGCCTGCCCCTCCTGTTCAGCCACCAGCGCAGCCACCTTTGGGGCCATGAAGGTGCAATGGTGACTGCCCATGGGTGGGGACTTCAGTCCCACTTTATCCATTTGGGGGCTCATGGGCATCCAATTCCCAACCACTCTCCCCGTCCAAGGTGTTTACCCCCCACATGTGTCATATACCACCCCATGTCTGCTGTCTTGTCTGTCTTGTCCATCTTCCTACCCAACTTATCTCCCCAAATGTAACTACTATCCTTTCCCAACATCCCACTCTCACCTTAAAAAAAAAAAAAGAGCATCTGTTCCCCCCAAAAAATTATGCCCCATACATAGCTGTCCATTTTGCACATGTGTCCACTGGACACATGTAATCTGGTCCAATTGGTTTGACAACACATTACTGTTGCCCTCACCCCTCTCTCAAAGGTCTGAGTGTCCAAATTCACCTCCAAATTCTGTATACATTCACAGCTGTTGCTGTTGAAGAAATGGACAGCTGTGGACCTTCCCTACACCCGTCCTGCACATCCCTAGCTATCTTTCATATTGTTTTTCCCTCTGTGTGCACTTTTTTTTCACTACTTTCCTATCACCCCTTTTTCTTTTCTTTTCTTTTAAACAAATTAGCACAGGGGTAAGCAGGAGTAGGCGGCAGTAAGCGAGTTTGTGTGACGCTAAGCGATATTTACACAGATTAAGCACCTGTATGGTTTAACCATGTTTTGCCATCGCTTACCGTCACACAAACCCACGCAAACTTGCTTACAACTGCTTAAATGTGCCTTAATCACTCTGTATCCATCAGCCACTGTTCTGCTCAGCAACAAAATTATCAGCGCTGCTAAGTCTCAAACCCAGGATCCTATACATCATAGTCAGAGCAATGTACCAGTACACCATCCAACCTGCATCAATGAATGCTGCTTTTTCAAATATATCATTCAGTACAGGTACAGAATAGTAGGGAACAAACTGTGGAATCAGTCATGTTTAGTATATATAAATATACGCATATAGATGTGTATGGCGATAGATAAATATGAAAAAGTATATACATCAGATATATCGAGATATACATATAAAACAAATACATATAGAATATATACATATATATTTTTATATAACTATATATATAGCTATATAAAATGGAATATATATATATATATATATATATATATATATATATATATATATATATATATATATATATATATATGTGCTCATAACATGTAGTGGAGTCATACCTCAGCACCATACCTCTCCACTTCTTAATGCAAGAACTCTGGACAAAGACTGTCAAAATGGGGGGACAATGGGCCAAGACTAGGGACATAATGTAAGTATTGCAGTTATAAATGTAGAATGTTGCTACAGTAACAGGGTTTGTGTCAGCATACATGTTCTGAACGATGTGAGTTCTGAAACTGAAATGTATGTCATCATTTACTAACAGAAATCCACACATCATCACAGTGATTTACCAGAGAAATGAAAATAATGATTCTGTGGAACAGACCAGAAATATGAGCAATAAACCTGAACAGTCTGAAACAATCTGGCCAGTCGAGAGGTATGCTCAGAACCTCTTAGTGCAACAAATCTGGGCCAAGCCTGACAAAGGGAGGTAAAGCTATGAAACTGGGGACATAGGTTCATACTAAGCTAACTGCCCTTGCGAGCCATTGTAAGCCTAACCAATTATCCCTTGTGAGACTCAAACTCTGCACCTTGTGTTTGTAAGGCAAACACCTTAAACATTAGGCCACCTTCCCATCCCCATCCCAAATCCCAAATACTGGAGTAGATAAGGTGACACAGTTGAGGCAGTAACACCCTTCTGTCTATTCTAACATATATTGACTGGAATAGCCCAAGTCCAAAACCCAATTACTTCCCAATAGTTAGTGACATAAATCTTCACATCATCCCACTGATGTGTCAGAAATACACAACAATTGTGGGGGCCAGGCAACAGTACATCTGACAAATACCTGGACATAACATCACAGTAGGGAAACTACACTGAGCTGCTAGGCATGTCACCAAGCACTGTCTAAACTGCAGGCAGACTGACACAACACTAACCCAATTTTGCTATTGGGAAATACACATGTAATTGCAAATATATCAGGGACTACAGGGATGTAACAGCACTGACAAACAGACACCAGTGTGAAAGTGCATACCCATAACCAATCTCACCATAGTCACAGTGACATACTAGAAAGCCAAATAAATAGTAGAGTAGATGGACTGTGTGAACAAAACCATCATCATATTTGCCACACACACACTACCCCTACATATAATGGCCCAATTCACAGTGTAGTCTGACACCTGACTGTGGTATGGGACATGTCTCAGTCTGCCCCTACAAACATATACAGCTAATAGAGCACCAGAAACTGGAGCAGGATGCAAAGTCAGATAGAAAAGGACTCATAACACTTACATCTACCCCCTTCCCTACACAGGCCAAATAACACATTCACAATACACTGCTACACATTCCTGACAGCCTGTCAACAATCGCCAGAAATACACAGACCTCTCAACTGTACAGAGTCCCACAGAATGTCCAGGCTTTGCCCTCATATATAAGGCCTCTTACACCTAACATGTCTGGCAGTCTGATACATCACTGGGATGATATCAGGAATGAAGTAACTATATAATGATATACCATACCTATCCACCTTTTACTGCATGACATTTGGACAAAGCCTGACATACTTGTGGGCAGATGCCCAAACACAGGGGAATTATTGACATATTGCTGTTATAAACTGCAGTGCCCACACATGTAACATGCCCCCTGAACTCAGATAGTGCCATTACGGCACTTTGAAATGTAAATAACAGTGTTCGCAGACATACCATAGAACTGTACAGATATTCACAGAATGTCCAAAGTTTTGCCTCACATATCTGGCCAGTGAAGGCTAAAATAATATATAATGACAGAAATTTGAATTACAGACTTCAGGCACTTCAGAAAATTCAAATGCAAAACCTATTATTCTATCAGCTTTAAAGGTGTGTAAGAGAAAATTTCAAAATCGTCCCTATTTTTGTTCCTTTGTCCCCCCATTACTTATGGCTTTGTCCAGATTTCTTGTTCAAAGAAACTGGAGGTATGTGCATACCCCTAAAGTGAGAAAAAGTTAAAATCCATGTTAATTTTTTTTTTATCATCCCAAGTAAAGTTTAAGCGTAGCTGAGCGGGTATGCATGCCACACAGCTGTTCTTAGCATAGCTTAAATATCCCAAGAAGCTAAATAGAAATATACAGATAGAACTATCAACGCATGATAGCATAGTGGTTAGAGTTTCTGCTTTGCATGCAGGTCTTCATGGTTCAAACCCCAGTTAAAGCTGTTCACTTTTACATGTAAAAGCAGTATTAAAAGTCTTATGTTTTATTAAATGAGGTAGTAAATAATATTTATCAATCAGGGTAGTGTAGCAGGTCCAAAATTAAGCTGTCAGTCCAGAAAAGATGTGAAACCCCCATATAAATACAAGTGCCCCATACAGTATAGTCTTACAAAAATAAATGTAACAGGAAAGCACATAGGGGGTGTCATGGAAGGTAAACATAAAATTATAATATATCAGTAATGATGAATGAATCCCATATATCTGATAGTCTATAAAATGAAATGTGAGCAATCCTAACAAGCGCACAGCTTTGCTTAGCTCATGTAAGCATTGTTTTAATATAAATGCTAAGCAATGAGTAGCCCAGCTAAGCAGATTTGCTCATTGGTAAGCAGTGCTCAACATCTGACCCTTTAAGCACTGCCAACCTTAGCTAAGCAGGCTTGCCTGTCGCTTAGCTTAGCTCAGCATATTCAAAAACGGTCCAATGACAGCAAAGGGCATGAAATCAGCCCTATTTAAACCTCACATACAGGAATACAGCCCATAACCAGTTGTAGCTCATCACTGCGGGCACTATGGCTGGAGTTGGTGAGGGATCGCACTTTCGGGCGCAGCGCTGGGGCATTCAGGAGTCTAGGGTCATGGTTGGAATCCTAGTGAAAGACCATGAGGGGAGATTGCTGCAGGGCCAGTACCAGGGCTCCCAATACAAAGCAGAGGCCTGGGACCATCTCGCACGTGATCTCACCAGTGCCACTGTCATCCCTCAGACAGTTGAGCAGGTCCTGCACCATTTCACTGATCTCAAGCGTAGGAAGAGGGAAATCTTGGTCCAGTGGGTCCAAGATGTATGGGCAGGGAATTCCCCAGACTTGTGTGAGTATCAGTATCAATTAGTGTTTGCCAAAGTCCAGCCTGTGTATGTGATGGATAGGTATGCATAACTATTTCTCTATCTCCTGTACAGCTGCAGATGAGAGGACCGCAAACTTGGATGCCCATGGCAGCAGGTTGATAAGCCTGCATCGTGAGACTGGTGAGTACAAATCTAGCTTTCAGTATTCAGGGCAAATAAATAGAAAGGAGTAGAATGTCAACTGCCAGTAGGTTAAAATGTCTATTGTCTGTAATGGATAAACAAGACGTTAGCAAAGTAATACTGACGTACAGGATATATATCAATAAAAGTGTCAGTGCCCTTCAATAAAACTAAAAACCCCAGACTGTTGTTTACTTTGCTATGTGGTGGTATGAATCACAGGTTCTGCACAGCAACTATGGCTCCGACGACATTAATCAATTGAGGCTCATCTGACAAAGATTGTGGAGTTGTACAACAGGAGATTAACTATATGAAATGTTCCATGCACCAAGATCTCATCCCTGCATAGTAATGTTGTGTTAACCATTGTTTCCAGATTGCAATATGTCAAAGTAGTAATACACAGTACAAGAACTATCTGCCATGCATGAATGTCAGAATTACAAGGTCAGATTGTCCAAACAAGAGAGTATTAGGCAGAAAACAGTCAAGCAAAAAATAGCAGCTAGTTCATTGTAATGAAACCCAACCTTGTTGTACCTTTTTGCACAAACAGACATGGTTCGAATCCCAGGAGTGGTAGTAAGCTGTATGCATAATTTCACCAAAGAATATGTGAATATGTGTAGAAATAGGTAGTCTTAACAGATATTTCTTCCACAGGTCTGCCAGGTAAGGAAATGTTTATACTAGCTGAAAGAAGGCTGTACTTATACACTGTGTACAGCACCCACTGTCAAACCCCAAGGCTGCAAATGACAGCAAGAGAAGTACATACACCAAGTAGTCTCCTCCGATAAATGTCCCTCAGGTGTCACGCTGTCACGGCTACTGGTTACTGCTGCCAACACCTAGGGTGACAGATAGAAATCAAAGTGGAGTAAGGCAGTAGCACACACACACACCCACAGCATGAGTGCAGGGCACCCCTGTCAGTGTCACATATTTAACCTTGAATATGTGAATATGGGTAGAAACAGTCAGGTAGTGTTAACAGATATTTCCTCCACAGGTCTGCCAGGTAAGGAAATGTTTATATTAGCCATAGAAAGGCATTAGTAATACAATGTGTACATACATACCACTGCCCAACCCTAGGCCATAGGTAGATGTAAAGTGACATCATACCTGAAGAGTAATGAGTACAGTAATGATCAGCACAGTTGTGAACAATTGAAGCCTATACAGTTGTTAATTGACATCTCTCTCTCCCCCACCCTATCTGCACCAATAATTTATATACATAAATCAACGGGTGTGTTTTTCTCCAAACCTACTGTTGGGACATGTGTCCTATTGTTTTACAATTATTTAATTGTTTGATTACCCTGTTTAAATACTATCATAGGTGGTCTGTTGCTATCAATGTAACTTGCATGCTGTTATAATGGCCACTGTGGTTCCATATATGCATGTGTTCTGTTTGCTATGCAACTGTTTAAAATCTGTTTTATGTGGTCAGTTGGAACACCCATGCATGCTGTTATAATTAATCTTGGAATGTGTTGTACTTGACAAACCAACATATGTTGTAACCCTCAATACCATAGCACATCTGGGGAGGCCGATCCCAGCGTATCCGCCTTTCCAGCCTCATCTGGCTGTGGCACTGGGCCCCAGCACACCTGGGACCCAACCCAGGACCTACTCGTCTGCTGGTCCTGCACTACCTTTGGGTGGAAACGCTTCAGGGAATGGGGCCCGTCCCCCCCAGGAGCAGGCGCAGACAGGAAACTGTCACCTGTAGTCATGTCTGGAGTTTGGTGCGTACCAAGCTCTGAAAGGAGTTTGGAGATCAGCTACACCAGCTTGAGGGCCATGGTGCATCTTGAGGGTCAGCCTGCCCCTCCTGTTCAGCCACCAGCACAGCCACCTTTGGGGCCATGAAGGTACAATGGTGACTGCCCATGGGTGGGGACTTCAGTCCCACTTTATCCATTTAGGGGCTCATGGGCATCCAATTCCCAACCACTCTCCCCGTCCAAGGTGTTTACCCCCCACATGTCATATACCACCCCTGTCTGCTGTCTTGTCTGTCTTGTCCATCTTCCTACCCAACTTATCTCCCCAAATGTAACTACTATCCTTTCCCAACATCCCACTCTCACCTTAAAAAAAAAAAAAAAAGAGCATCTGTTGCCCCCCAAAAATTATGCCCCATACATAGCTGTCCATTTTGCACATGTGTCCACTGGACACATGTAATCTGGTCCAATTGGTTTGACAACACATTACTGTTGCCCTCACCCCTCTCTCAAAGGTCTGAGTGTCCAAATTCACCTCCAAATTCTGTATACATTCACAGCTGTTGCTGTTGAAGAAATGGACAGCTATGGACATTCCCTACACCCGTCCTGCACATCCCTAGCTATCTTTCATATTGTTTTTCCCTCTGTGTGCACTTTTTTTTCACTACTTTCCTATCACCCCTTTTTCTTTTCTTTTCTTTTAAACAAATTAGCACAGGGGTAAGCGGGAGTAGGTGGCAGTAAGCGGGTTTGTGTGACGCTAAGCGATACTTACACAGATTAAGCACCTGTATGGTTTAACCATGTTTTGCCATCGCTTAGCGTCACACAAACCCACGCAAACTTGCTTACAACTGCTTAAATGTGCCTTAATCACTCTGTATCCATCAGCCACTGTTCTGCTCAGCAACAAAATTATCAGCGCTGCTAAGTCTCAAACCCAGGATCCTACACATCATAGTC
Organism: Protopterus annectens; assembly: GCF_019279795.1. Classification (NCBI taxonomy): domain Eukaryota; kingdom Metazoa; phylum Chordata; order Ceratodontiformes; family Protopteridae; genus Protopterus; species Protopterus annectens. The sequence continues at coordinate 1,289,268,332 of NC_056732.1, forward strand.
AGAGCAATGTACCAGTACACCATCCAACCTGCATCAATGAATGCTGCTTTTTCAAATATATCATTCAGTACAGGTACAGAATAGTAGGGAACAAACACTGTGGAATCAGTCATGTTTAGTATATATAAATATATGCATATAGATGTGTATGGCAATAGATAAATATGAAAAAGTATATACATCAGATATATCGAGATATACATATAAAACAAATGCATATAGAATATATACATATATATTTTTATATAACTATATATATAGCTATATAAAATGGAATATATATATATATATATATATATATATATATATATATATATATATATATATATATATATATATATATATGTGCTCATAACATGTAGTGGAGTCATACCTCAGCACCATACCTCTCCACTTCTTAATGCAAGAACTCCGGACAAAGACTGTCAAAATGGGGGGACAATGGGCCAAGACTAGGGACATAATGTAAGTATTGCAGTTATAAATGTAGAATGTTGCTACAGTAACAGGGTTTGTGTCAGCATACATGTTCTGAACGATGTGAGTTCTGAAACTGAAATGTATGGCATCATTTACTAACAGAAATCCTCACATCATCACAGTGATTTACCAGAGAAATGAAAATAATGATTCTGTGGAACAGACCAGAAATATGAGCAATAAACCTGAACAGTCTGAAACAATCTGGCCAGTTGAGAGGTATGCTCAGAACCCCTTAGTGCAACAAATCTGGGCCAAGCCTGACAAAGGGGGGTAAAGCTATGAAACTGGGGACATAGGTTCATACTAAGCTAACTGCCCTTGCGAGCCATTGTAAGCCTAGCCAATTATCCCTTGTGAGACTCAAACTCTGCACCTTGTGTTTGTAAGGCAAACACCTTAAACATTAGGCCACCTTCCTATCCCCATCCCAAATCCCAAATACTGGAGTAGATAAGGTGACACAGTAGAGGCAGTAACACCCTTCTGTCTATTCTAACATATATTGACTGGAATAGCCCAAGTCCAAAACCCAATTACTTCCCAATAGTTAGTGACATAAATCTTCACATCATCCCACTGATGTGTCAGAAATACACAACAATTGTGGGGGCCAGGCAACAGTACATCTGACAAATACCTGGACATAACATCACAGTAGGGAAACTACACTGAGCTGCTAGGCATGTCACCAAGCACTGTCTAAACTGCAGGCAGACTGACACAACACTAACCCAATTTTGCTATGGGGAAATACACATGTAATTGCAAATATATCAGGGACTACAGGGATGTAACAGCACTGACAAACAGACACCAATGTGAAAGTGCATACCCATAACCAATCTCACCATAGTCACAGTGACATACTAGAAAGCCAAATAAATAGTAGAGTAGATGGACTGTGTGAACAAAACCATCATCATGTTTGCCACACACACACTACTCCTACATATAATGGCCCAATTCACAGTGTAGTCTGACACCTGACTGTGGTATGGGACATGTCTCAGTCTGCCCCTACAAACATATACAGCTAATAGAACACCAGAAACTGGAGCAGGATGCAAAGTCAGATAGAAAAGGACTCATAACACTTACATCTACCCCCTTCCCTACACAGGCCAAATAACACATTCACAATATACTGCTACATATTCCTGACAGTCTGTCAACAATCGCCAGAAATACACAGACCTCTCAACTGTACAGAGTCCCACAGAATGTCCAGGCTTTGCCCTCATATATAAGGCCTCTTACACCTAACATGTCTGGCAGTCTGATACATCACTGGGATGATATCAGGAATGAAGTAACTATATAATGATATACTATACCTATCCACCTTTTACTGTATGACATTTGGACAAAGCCTGACATACTTGTGGGCAGATGCCCAAACACAGGGGAATTATTGACATATTGCTGTTATAAACTGAGAATGTTGCTGGTGTTAAAGGGTTTCTAATAACATATCTGTTCTGAGGGATATGCAGTCAGAAACACACATGGATGTTATCATTTACTGACTGCAATCCTCAGAGTATGCTATTGAATTTCCAAGGGCAAAAAATGTGTAAGTAACACACCAAATATAAGAGTCCAAACTCTGGCCAGTCTGCAGATAGTCCTACATTTGAGAGTTATGTCAACCACATAACACTGTCAGACAAAATCATGCAGAGCAGCCATATCCGCACAAATCCTGTCAAACTAGCATTACTTTAACTGTATAAAAGCAATGCTTACATTCTGTCCCTATCTTCTAGTCTGTTGGGCTATCTCCACAGTGTTTTTGCAAGAGGAATTTCCAACTACCCTCTGTGATGCTGTTTGTCACACACCTCCATGAAGTCCTCCTCACAGGCAAGGAAAAGGGGCAACGCCCAAATGAAGTACTCAGTTATAGGGGTGCGTTTCCATGCTATTGGGTATATGAATGATACCACAGCTGTTCTACATGCAATTAGCAAGTGGGGGACTCCAGTTGGTGCACAGGCCATCAACTGCTCATGAGCATTACCTACAAAAGGCAAGCTGCTACCTATGCAAAACAGATGTATATCCTGCATCTGTCTCTCACACACACACACACACACACACACACACACACACACACACACACACACACACACACACACACACACTCTGAAGGATTATACCAACCGAACCAAAAAAAACAGGTATTTCAAACAATTAAGCATGTAATGGAATGTAGTAGAGGGTATGTAAATGTGGAAAATAGGAAGTTCAACAAATTTTATATCTCAACAACATATGCTGTACTGATATATTGTTGATCAGAACCTATGGCGATAGCATCTGTGTCTGTCTGCAGTGACATAGAACACAGTTCAGGGCCCTGAGTCACCCCCAGAAAGGATGGCTCACATATGACCACTACTGGAGTGTGTGTTGTACAATACTGACTGTGACACTGCTAGGCCAGCTACTGGGATGTTGCAGATATCCATATATTAATTGTGAATACAGCTATGATATACATGTTTGTCTCAGAAATGTGATGGATCTATACAGGGTATTTGCATACTGAAATACTGCTGCAGCTGTGTGTGTCGACCTGCATGTAATATACTGAGCTCATACCATTCAACTGACCATATGTGTGCATCATATTTGTAGTTATTTCATCAAGAGTTGTGTTATGTCTAGCAAGTAATTGGAAACCTGTGAACACTAGCATTACAACATCACCTTCTCTTTCTTTTGGCTGTTCCCGTTAGGGTTCACCACAGCAGATCATCTGTCTGCATGTCTTCTAGTCCTCTGCATCTTGCTGTGTCACACCAACCACCTGCATGTCCACTATCACCACATACATACACCTTATCTCAGGCCTTCCTCTTTTTCTCTTACCTGACAGCCTCATCCTTTCCCAAATATACTCAGCATAACTCCTCATCACATGTCCAAACCAACATAATCCTGCCACTTTCTGGCTTTGTCCCCAAGCTGTCCAACCTGGGCTGACCCCCTAACATAAATATTCCTAATCCTCTTAATCCTCGTCACACCCACTGCAAATCTTAACATCATTAACTCTGCTACGTCCAGCTCTGACTCGTGCCTTTTTTTTTCAATGCCGATGTCTCCAACCCATATAACATAGCTGGTCTCAATACCCTCTTGTAGACCTTCGCTATCACTCTTAATGATACTCATCTGTCACAGATCACTCCTGACACTCTTCTCCACCACCTGCATCCTGCCTGTACTCTCTTCTTCACCTCTCCTCTACACTCACCATTACTCTGAACTGTTGTTCCCAAGTATTTAAATCTATCCACCTTTGCAACCTGTACTCCTTGCATCCTCACCATTCCTCTATCCTCCCTCCCATTAACACACATATATTCTGGCTTAGTCCTGCTGACCATCATTCCTCCCCTCTCTAGACCATACCTCTACCTCTCTAGGGTCTCCTCAACCTGTTTCCTACTCTCACTACAGACCACAATGTCATCTGCAAAGAGCACAGTCTATGAGGACTCCTGTCTGATCATGTCTGTCAACCTCTCCATCATAATTGCAAATAAGAAATGGCTCATAGCTGATCCCTGATGTATTCCTACATCCACCTTAAATGCACATGTCACTCCCAATGCAGAACTCACTGCTGTCACACTAGCCTAGTACATATCCTGTAGCATTCTTATGGATTCCTCCACCACTCCTGACCTCCTCATACAATACCACAAGTCCTCTCTAGGCATCCTGTCATATGTTGTCTCTAAGTCCACAAAGACACAATGCAGCTACTTCCAACCTTCTCTGTACATCTCCATCAACACCCTCAGAGTAAACATTGCATCAGCACTGCTCTTTCCTGGCATGAAACCATACTGCTGATCAGTAATCTTCACCTCCCTTGTTAACCTAGATTCCACCACACTTTACCATTACCTCATGCTGTGACTGATCAATGTTATCCCTCTGTAGTTACTACAGCTCTGCACACCACTCTTATTCTCATAATCAGTACCCAAACACAGTTTATCCACTCCTCACACATCATCTCACTTTTCAAGATTACAGTAAACAATCTGGATAAAAAGACCACTGCCATTTCTCCTAAACACCTCCATGCTTCCACAGGTATGTCATCTGGACCAATAGCCTTTCCATTCTTAAACCTCTTCATAGCTACCCTTACTTCCTCCTTGATAATCTGCTGCACTTCCTTATTCACCATACCCACATCATCCAATCTTCTATCTCTCTCTCTCTCTCTCATTCTTTTCATTCAACAGCCCATCAAAGTACTGTTCCCACCTGCTCTACACACTCTCCTCACTTGTGAGTACATTTCCACCATTATCCTTTATCAGCCTTATTTGCTGCACATCCTTCCTAGCTATGTGCCTCTGTCTAGCCAATTGGTACAGGTCTATTCTCCATCCTTGGTGTCCAACCTTACATACAACCCTTCAGATGCCCCATCCTCAGCCTTTGCCACCACTCTCTTAGCCATGTACCCCATCTCCTTATACTCCTGTCTACTTTCTTCATCTGTCTGACAATCCCACTTCTCCTTCTCCAACCTCTTTCTCTGTATATTCCCCTGTACTTCCTCATTCCACCACCAGGTCTCCTTGTCCTCCTTCTTCTGTGCAGATCTCACACCAAGCCCTGTTCTACTCATCTCCCTTACTGGCTCGGATGTAGTTTTCCAGATATTTACTAACTCTTTACTGCCACCCACTGCCTGCCTTAACTCTTCCCTGAACTCAGCCTAACAATCACCCTTTCTCAGTATCCACCATTTGATCCATGGTGCTGCCCTCACACTCCTCCCCCTCTTCTTGATCACCGTCATCCCACAGTCCAGCATTCCATGCTGCCTAACTACACTTTCCCCTATCACCACTTTACAATTTCCAATCCCCTTCAAACAGGCCCACCTGCATAGGAGATAATCCACCTGTGTGCATCTTCCTCCACTCTTGTATGTCACCCTATGCCCATCAGTCTTGTAAAACTACATATTCACCACAGCCATGTCCAATGTCTTTTGCAAACTCCACCACCATCTCACCTTCTGCATTCATTTGCTTAACACCATACTTACCCATCACTTCTGCATCCCCGCTGTTCCCTTCACCAACATGCCCATTGAAATCTGCTCTAATCACCACTCTCTCACCCTTGGGTACACTCATCACCACTTCATCCAACCACTCCAAAGTACGTCTGTCTCATCCAACACACACGCCATTAGCACTAACAACTGTCATCATTACACCATCAGTTCCTAGCCACCTCAACATCACTCTACCTGACACTCTTATCACCTCCACAAACACTCTTGGCATAATGTTCCTTCAGGTTAACCCCTACACCAGTTCCCCTCCCATACACATCATGATAGAACTATTTGTACCCAACTTCGATACACACGGCCGTACACCCTTTCCATTTGGTCTCTGGCACACACAATATATCCATCTTTCCTCTGTCCATCATATCAGCTAGCTCTGTCCCCATACCAGTCATACTCACAACATTAACAGTTCCTACCCTCACTACCACACTCCAAGCCTTTCTCATCTCTGCCTCCCATATGAGCATCAGACATCTTCCAGGGTATGTTTGTGAATGCAAAGGCTATTGTACTATCAAATAACGTACTTGTGTTACAGTAATATGAAGAAAATGCCACTCATTTTGGCCCATAGCCCACCGTGTATGTGCGGTGTCCTCCAGATGTCCTGCCCTAACAGGTTGACCTGAATGAAAGCTAGAGTGTAATTACAGTGTGCCATACTGACATAGAACAGAAATGTATAGCAGGTATTACCTGTGCATATGTATGTATGGGTAGGTGTACCTGGTTGCCTCATAACTGACATGGGATGCAAAACGTAAGGTAAATAAGCTGTACATGTTGTACACGTGTGTAATCTTAGTTTCTGTGTATCCAACAGAGTTACACTTCTACAGCTAATGGTTGTTGCATTGCCCTGACACAGACATGGGTACTAAAATAAGCATGAGTATCACATTGAAATTGAAGAGGTGTCCAACTGTGTTATGAACTTGTGTCCATGCCTACTACAAACAGATATATGACCAACCACATAGCTGTATGACCTGAGCAAGGCCTTACTTGTAAAACCTGTCTCCACCAAAGTAGAGTAATCCCCTTTTCTGAACAGCAGCAATGCACAAAGCACATAATGGGATGCTATATTGGCTGTACAGGACAAAGTAGGATCATGCACCAACTAGGCAGCATGTCAGCCTTTGTCTGAATGAGCATATTAGATCACAGGTGGATTACTGTAAGGCTAACTACGAGTACAAATTGGACACATCCACTAAGAGAAATCACAAGGCCATCTTCACATATGTCTGCAGTCTCAGAGGCAACAAACCAACCCACCCTGTAATGGTGGTCAATCACACCACATGCACACACACCATAGCTACATCCAATCTGCTGCAGACAGGTTTAGGGCAAACATCACTCCCCTGGCTCACCATCAGTATAGGTGGATATGCACAGCACAAGCACCCCTCCCCTCATCATTATGAACTAGGTGCAAACTGCCTAATCAAAGTTAACAAAAGCAAGTCCCCTTGGGGCCTGATAACATTCCTGTCTGCATCCTACATAAACCCAGGCATATGCTTCCAGCTCCATTACACACTGTATGCAAGCAAAGCCTGAGCACCATTGACATCTCATCTGCAAGGAACACAGCCACTGTCATCCTTCTACACAAACGTCAATAATGAATGGTGGTTTATGCAATGTACTGGCCCTCATTGGGGACAACATGACACATCAGGACAAGGAGTACAATGCATGTCCATACAGTGCTTCCAGGTACAAGGTTATGATGTGTTTGTATGTGGTGGCTAATGATAGGCAATATTCATGTGCTGGCTCTGTAAAAAACTCTGGGCAATGTCTGAGGTCCTATGATGTGTTTCCCTGTTTATGTCTTCCAGGTGCCATGCAGAGGCAATCCACATACACTGCTGCAGAGAAAGCAGCCATCACGGAAGCTGTGATAGCCCACTATGTTGTTAGTTTGGCTGTGGGCAGCAAAATCTGTGGAAGCAGACTGCCCTGTGGGATGATCTTGTCAACAGAGTGAACATCTTGGGCCACCATGGATGAACATACGATCAGATCAGCCATAGAGCAACTGACCTGATACATCATGCCAGGCAAAGGGCTGCTGCTGTAGCAAGGGACCGTACTGCTACAGGTGGGGATCCAGCCACACAAGCCCCACTTATGGCAGCAGAGGAGCTCCTTGCCAACCTTGCGGTAGCCCCCACACAACATCAAATGCATCAAACACCAGTTGTGGAGATGGGTGATACCCAGGCAACAGGCAAGGAGCATGCAGGTAAGGGCAAAGTGCACATTAATGTAATGAGGTCGCAGTGAAACTGTCTTCTATAGAGTCTCTAGATGCATATGTCAGTGCAAAATGGATTAGTGGGTGGGGGTTTAGTAATGCACACAATTGCACATCTATGGTGAATGACAGCAAACTGTGTAATATCATAGTGTGTACTGTACCTGTGCAGAAACGTTGCATTCATCTTGTACCAATGCCATATGTGAATCTGTTGACAATACCTCTCCCCAACAACTACCTAGGTCCCTCTGGTCTGCATGTGGGACAGCAGCCTGAAGCCAGTAAGTATGAGATGTTCTTGTTGTGGCTCACCAGTACACCAGCCATGTTAAGGTCATGCATGTGACTATGCACACAACTGTTACACTCAGCCATTGGGCAATATCTGCATGTTCACTTGTGGTGGTGTTTACTGCATTGCATCACAGTCGTCATCACAGGAGCCTATTTGCAGAAGATGTCACATATCTGTAGCATACCTCACAAAGTGTCATTGCAAGACATCTGGACAAAGACTGACAAAATGGGGGTACAAAGGCCAAAAACCAGGGTCATATTGTATAAATTACTGTTATACAGTGCATATAAATGGTGTACACACCTATTAGAATGCCAGGTACGTGTGATATACAAAAATGAGAGCACAATAGACAATTTCAAAATTGTGCCAACTTGTCATGGGACCTATAACCTGTACAATTCAATTGTAAAGCAAACAAATCTGTTATGGGAACAATTATGACACATTACAATCATGCAACTTAGATTCATATGTGTGCACAAGCTGAAGCTAATACTGTGTTGACGTAGATTTTGATATAATTACAGCAGTACATCTTATTGGGTACACACCTGCCATCAATTACAGAGACTCTTTGATTAACAGCAAATAACGGCCAGCTGTCCTACCAGGATTATCCTAACATATACCCAGTTGCCTGCTACAGCAACAGGAATGGTTCACATAGAGCTGACAAAGCTGCAAAGGACCACATTTTTGAGGTATATCAGCCTGGAAAAGGGTACCAAAACATTTCCACAGCATTGCATATACCATGGAACACAGTGCAGACAGTCATCAAAAGGTGGTGAAAATATGAGGCTACAGTGACATTGTGAAGGAGTGGACATCCCTCCAATTCCATGAGAATACAAGACCAAAACTGTCCAGGGAGGCTGCCATGAGCCCTACAGCAACAGTGAAGGAGTAGCAGGAATCTCCAGCAAGTATTGGGTGTGTACTACATGTAACAACAATCTTCCATGGTCTCCAGATATCTTTCCTATAGGGTAGAGTTGGAAGATGGCAGCAGTTCCTCACACCAAACAATATCCAGGCCTGGAGAAAGTCTGAAAACAATGGTTCTACCTGACATAGTCGAAACCACACAACACCGACAATGACATCACCGACACCACATAATCGACAGTGCATCAACACGAAACCTCACATACCTGACAACGAAATAACCGACGGTACACAAACACGAAACCCCATACACTGCACACACCACAATAACAACAATAAAAAACAAAACACATCCCCATTCCACAAACCACACACACAACACAAGCACACCAAGATCCTTACAAACCCACACTAAACCTTACATACACAACTATCGACAACCCTAACCCTAAGGTCCGTCACTATCGCATTACCTAACCCGCTCCCTAACCCTAACTCACTTAACCGCCCCTATCCCAAAGTCTATCCTACCGCATACTTACCTAACCCGGCTCCTAACCCTAACTCACTTAACCCGCCCCTATCCCAAAGTCTATCCCTACCGCACACTCACCTAACCCGCTCCCTAACCCTAACTCACTTAACCCACCCCTATCCCCACAGACCGTCAATATCCACACTTACCTGACTCGCACCCTAACGTCCATCACTACCGCATACTCACACAGCCTTTTCCCATGTCGGCATCCTCGGCATCGGTGTTGTCATCCGTTGTGTCGGTCTTCTGCATTGTCGATGTTCTGGCACTCGCGATTCACGTCGGTCTTCTTCATTGTCGATCTTCTGGAGCTCGGGATTCCGTTGGTGTTCTACGCTGTCGACTAAGTCAGGTAGAACCGAAAACAATACATCAGGTCTCCAAAAAGCAAGTGGGAAAATGTGTTATGGTCATATGAGACCAAGGTTGAACTCTTTGGCCACAATTCTGACAGGTTTATATGGCGCAATAACACCACTCCACATCACCACAACAACACCACCCCCATGATGAAGCATGGTGATGGCAGTGTCCTGATTTGGGGTTGATGTTCACTGGTTGGAATTGGGGCTGTAGGCAAGTTGGAGGGGATTATGAACAGTTCCAAACACTGGCCCCTTGTGGATCCAGTCCTTCAGGTGTCTGCCACATAGATGTGGATGGACAGGAATTCCACCTTTCTACACAACAATGGCCCAAACCATACATCCAAATCAACAAAAGGATGGCTTCACCAGAACACATGCAACATTCTGCACTGGCCCAGCCAGAGCCCACCCCTACATCCAATAGACAATATGCAGGGTGACCTAAAGAGGGGAGTGCACAGGAGATGCCCTTGCAATCTGACATAGCTGGAGGTATTTTACAAGGGAGAGTGTACAAACATTGGCAAGTCAAGATGTGCCATGCTGATAGACACCTTCCCAAAAGGACTGAATGTTGTGATTAAATCAAAAGGTGCTTCAACAGAGTATTAATTTAAGAGTGTGCACATTCATGCAATCAGCCTATTGTACCTACTTTATTTACCATATGTTACCCATAACTGATATGTATGTTCTTCAGTTGGATTGCACAGGTTGTATGTCATATGAAATTAGGGAAATGTTATAACCTGATTTCTGAGGTCTCATGTGATATATCACAAAATCCTGGCATGTTAACAGGGGTGTGTACACTTACTATATCCATTGTAAGCTTGGGAAGTCGTTTGAGTAACCACCTTTGTTTTAACATATATGTACTGCAGGTTATGCAGTCTGCACATCAAATTATTACATTAATTAGTGGCACCATTCCACAGGTCATCCCAGTAATGTATCAGACACATGAGTTATGGAGAACAGACCAAAAATATGAGCATTCATCAAAACTCTGTGCAGTTGGGAGATATGTTCTTTAGGAGTTGCCACAGTGCTATACAGGTGAACAGCAATAATGTTTATATGGGTGCAGTGTGTGCTAAGTGAAGGCCCGTCATCTGCTCACACCACTCACATATCCCACAAGTGTATATTAGTAGTAGCAATAAGTGGAAAGGGCTGCACTGCATGATGCTGAAGGTCTGTCCAGAGTGTGTATGTTATTGTCTGTGTGTAGTGAATGTCCCCAGATGGCTAATGTGAGGTCTGTGTAATGCCTTTGAGGCACCTCACCTGCATGTGTGTGTGTGTGTGTGTGTGTGTGTGTGTGTGTGTGTGTGTGTGTGTGTGTGTGTGTGTGTGTGTGTACCAGCAATCCTTATAGTGCAGGTAGTAATTTACATATGTCGTTTTTTCCTCACAGGTGGACATGGTGGCCACAGTCCCTTCCAATCTGATTCTGATGTCAGTGTCTCTGCAGACTCTGACCTTAATGATGTTCCTATTGAGTCACAGGTGGAGTTGTCAGGGGCTGAATCTGTGCCATTGGTTGGCATCCCACTGTTGTCAACCCCATCCCCACACACGGTTACAATGCCCACACATACCCCATTACCAGTGGCCATAGATAATGGACAGTTGGCAGTTGGTAGCATGGAACAGGCTAGTATGGTGACTATGGCAAGTGAGCTTGCAGGCACTAGCCATAGCCAGAGTGCTGATGAGGTCCCACACAGGCAGATAGGCAGGGGTGCTTGGAGGAGAATTGCAGCCCGTCATGCCCCTGTTGCAAGTGCCACAGCAGCAGCAGCAGCCATCACCAGATGCATTTGGGCCATCATGGAGGCACGGGCACATAGAGAATGTAACACCAGACATATACAAAGGGTCATGGATGAGCACATCCCTGGTGTCCGTGGCAATATTTATGAACTCACTGCAGCCAGCCGTGAGCGTACTGAGGTCATGGATAGATGGTGGGGGGGGGACCTTGGCACTCCTTGACCATGGAATATCTGTGCTTGAGCGATTTGTGGGGGATGGCCAGCAGCCACTTGGACGTAGGGCAACACCACGATCAGCTGAGGGTCTATGTGGCGATGCACCATCACGTTCCCATACTGACAGTACCACCAGCACTACTGAAGGGGGTGTGCTGTCCACATCATGATGCAGCAGGCCATGGGTACGTGGTCCTGGCCAGTCCCAACAGGGATGTGGCTCCAGCAGACAGCAGTCACCATCAGGGAGTAGTACTGCATCTGGACTTGGCCTTGGTTGTGCTGATGAGACCCCTGGCAGGACCAGTTCCCATGTCCATGGCCAGAGATGCTGAACTGTACACCCTGCCATGTATAGCTGTCCAAACTACCCCTGTGTAGGGCAGTCAAATGGCATGGCATGACTGTGTGCATACAAACACAGACATATCACCATCAGACAAGTCACCTCCCCACACACACAAACACACACACACACACACACACACACACACACACACACACACACACACATACCACCCCTGTACAGCCCATTTAATGAAAACCCCACAGACACACACACACACACACACACACACACACACACACACACACACACACACACATGATGTCAACTGTATGGCCCAGCCTAGGCCTCTGGCAAACCCACACAACACCCTGTGCATATGATGATACCTGTGCCACATCCCTGCCATCCATACCATCGATGCAGGGGCATGCTAATATGGGTCTGATGCACAGGGTGACTTTAATACAGTGTAGCTATTTAATGCTGTATAAGGTGCTGTCATCTGGCATTTGTAATGGGTACACATCAGAGTGTGTGTACATTTTCAGCCATGATGAATTATTGGTGTTAGTAATGCTTTGTTAATGTGTTCTCATATGCTGTATTCTGTTTGTGTTCCAGGTGTCTGTGTGTCAGAGGGTTATGGCAGTGTGGTAAAACATCTATCATGTCATAGCTGAGGTACAGCTGTATCTGCACACATTTCCCAGGTCTCTGTAACAGTTATTGCATGTGCCTCACAGCTTGTAGGGCTGAGGGTGTAAATAAGTCTATGGTGGTTGACATCAGCTCTTGCGGAGTGGACAATGGTAAGTGTAGTGGGTGGAACACACCTCAGATTGCTAAAACCTACCACCTCAGAGGATATTGTGTTGACCAATCACACATAGAATTACTGTTCCCACACACACACACACACACACACACACACACACACACACACACACACACACACACACACAAACATACATTCACGTACAGGATCACAGTTGCCAGTGTTGTGTTCGGAACCTCTACCCATCAAGTTGTGGTACCACACTGTTATGTAGTTATTGCAGGTGGCACAGGACTACTAGTGTGATGCATGTTACAAGGTACCTGTAAGGTTAATAACATCACATGGCCTTGTAAGGTATGGCAATGGTGGGTGTACTGGGTGTGAGATTATTCATAATAGTGTCACATACAAGTCTACACACTCACAACCACTGCTATACACACCAATGCACACACACACACACACACACACACACACACACACACACACACACACACACACACACACATTTGCCAGTACTGACATTAGCAGTCCTACCTATCTTGTTATTCATACCATACTGTTCAAAACTGTTGCACAGGGCTTATAGGGCTGAAGAGTGCCTACAGATACCACAAAGGTTGATGTGAACAGTGGACCTCATACAGTGGACCTAGGAATGTGTACTGGGAGTACAATGGCATAAAATATTAAACCATGGTCATCCAATGGATCTAATTCTCACACAAACATAACATACTCTTCTTTTATACACACACACACACACACACACACACACACACACACACACACACACACACACACACACACACATACACACACACACACACACACACATTTTCTAGGACAGAGATTAGAACCCCTACCTACCTATGCATTGCTACTACAGTGGTATGGATTTATCACACACACCACAAAGCTTACAGGGTAAAACATGTCCCATGGTACATGTAAGGTGAGCAACATCACCAGGCCTTGCAAAGTATGGCAATGGGAGATGTACTGGGTGAGACTGCACTCAATATAACTTACCCTACAGTTATACACACTTACACACAGAATTACAGTCATACACACATTTGGCAGGACTGAGATTAGCAGGCCTGCCTATCTTGTTAGTCATTCCATATAGTCACATAGTTTCTGCATGCAGCATGGGCCTTACTGGGCAGAAGAGTGTCAACTGATACTTGTATGGTGGATGAAGACAGTGGACCTTGTAAAGTGGACCTTGGGAAACACACACAGACACACACTTTTACATTTGCCAAGACTAGGATTAGAACTCCTACCTCACTAGTTACTTGTATGTCAGTGTTACACAGTTATTGCATGCTCCACAGAGCTTACAGAGCTGAGGGTTGATGAAAGATACTTCTAAGGTGACTGATATCTGCAAGACTGCTAAACTAGGGCAATGGGAAGTCTACTGGGTGTGACTGGACCCAAACTCTTTGACGTATAAACACACACATTTGCCAGAATTGAGGTTAGCACCACTAACTAGTTATTTGTCCTATAGTATTACACAATTATCACACATGCAACAGAGCTTAGAGAACTGAGGAGTGACAACAGATACTTCTAAGGTGACTGACATCTGCAGGACTGCTAAAGTAGGGCAAAAGGAAGTGTACTGGGTGTGACTGGACCCACAATCTTTGACTTATAAACACACACACTTTTACATTTGCCAAAACTGAGACTAGAACTTCTGCCTCAATAGTTACTTACACTATAGTGCTACACAGTTATCACACACACCACAGAGCTTATAGAGCTGAGGACTGATGAAAGATACTTCTAAGGTGATTGATGTCTGCAAGACTGCTAAAGTAGGGCAATGGGAAGTACACTGAGTGTGACTGGACCCAAAATATTTGACTTATAAACACACAGAGACACAAACACTTTTCAAGACAGGGATTAGAACTCCTACCTATTTACTTGTACTATAGTGTTACACAGTTATCGCACATGCCACAGAACTTATAGAGCTGAGGGTTGACAACAGATAATTCTAAGGTGACTGATATCTGCAGGACTGCTAAAGTCGGGCCATGGGAAGTGTACTGGGTGTGACTGGACCCAAAATCTTTAACTTACAAACACATACACACATAGACACATCTGCCAAGGCTGAGATTAGAACTCCTACCTCACTAGTTTGTTATACTATAGTGTTACGCAGTTATTACATGCACCACAAAGCTTATAGGGCTGAGGGCTGATGACAGATACCGCTAAGGTGACTGATATCTATAGGACGTCTAGAGGCAGGCAATGGGAAGTGTACTGAGTGTGACTGGACCCAAAATCTTTGACTTATAAACACACACACACATTTGCCAAGATTGAGATTAGAACTCCTACTTAACTGGTTACTTATACTAAAGTGTTACACAGTTATCGCACATGCCACAGAGCTTATAGAGCTGGGGGTTGATGACAGATACTTCTAAGGTGACTGACATCTGCAGGACTGCTAAAGTCAGGTAATGGAAAGTGTACTGGGTGTGACTGGACCCAAAATCTTTGACTTATAAACACACACACACACACACACACACACACACACACACACACACACACACACACACACACACACACACACACACACTTTTATACTTGCCAAGACTGAGATTAGAATTCCTACTTAACTGGTTACTTATACTACAGTGTTACACAGTTATCGCACATGCCACAGAGCTTATAGGGCTGAGGGTTGATGACAGATACTTCTATGGTGACTGATATCTGCAGGCCTGCTAAAGTAGGGTAATGGGACGTGTACTGGGTGTGAATGGACCCAAAATCTTTGACTTATAAACACCCACACACTTTTACATTTGGCCAGGATGGAGATTAGAACTCTCCCCTAACTAGTTACATATACTATAGTGTTACACAGTTTTCACACATGCCACAGAGCTTACAGGGCAGAAGGCTGCCAAGAGGTACTTATAGGGTGACAGACATCTTCAGAACTGCTAATGTAGGGTGATGGGAAGTGCACTGGGTGGGTAAGGCCTGTTAATTCCTAGATCCTACTGACAATTCTCTAAGTGTATGAGCATGCCCAGTGTGACCTTCTATAGTAAATGTGGGACCCCATTCCAGAAATTGTACTCCAGTCTGATGTTTTTTGTGTTACAGCTATACCTCTTAACCTGTTGGTGCAGGATATCTGGAGATAGCCTATCAAAATGGGGAGACAATGGGCCATACATAGGGTGATTGTGACTATTTCTCTTAGTAATGTATGAGTTGCTGGAGTTACAGGGTTTGTTTTAGCAGACATCTGACATGTTTGACATGTGATACTGTAATGTATTGTTTCAGTACCTCATGCCATACCTCCTCAGAGCATCACAGTGATTTACCAGAGAAGTACAGAATGGATGATGCACAAACCAAAATTATGGGCCAAATGCTAGGCATTCTTGCACAATCCAGCCTGTTGAGAGGTGTGCCTACAGCCAATTGACTGCTGAAGCTATGTAAATGGTCCAGCACCTTAGTGATATATTACAATGGGGGAATCTCTGTGCATTTCTGTTCTGGCATGGTTTGATTTTGGGTCCAAGGTTGGGTAATATAAGTCAGGCAGGATCAGGGTGACAGGCAGACTACAGATAGATGTCAAGATATATTTGTAGGGGTTAAGATATGGGGGGTCCTGGGTCAAATATGTTGGCCTGTAGCTACCAAAATTTGTATAAGGGGTCTTCTCATGGGTTGACGGCAATTGGAGGGTCTTGTGTGTGTCAGATTGTTTGACCAGCCTGGAGGTGTGTGTGTCTCACATATATGTATGCCCCACCTCATTTGGCTTGGCCACCCACATTTTGGGGTCAGGATATTGTATAGGTTGAGTGATCAGGGATGGATGTGTTACTCCCCATGGCTGTTGGCCAGGTTTCTGTGGGTGCAGACATGTCACCATCTTCCAGGATTAGGACTGCCTGCAAGGAGTGCATTCCCATGTTTAGACTCCTAGCCATACCTATCGACTGTACAGAGTTTCACTGAATGGCCATATTCATGAGTCATATATCTGGTTGGTTACCCAAACAAGTGTGGTTTTCAAGCAAAAGTGTTTTGCAACTCACTCACGGTTGAAGTCAGATATTACTGACAGTTGACATTGCAGTTTCAGACTTCATACCCTTCAGATATTCCATGTTAATACAATCATTCCATAAAATTTCTAACATTATTAGAGCAGTATTTCAAAGGTGTCCTCCTCTTTGAACCTTTATCACCCCATTATTTATGGCTTTGTCCAGATTCCTGGCTCTCTGAGGTTGGCAGGTTTGCTCCTAGCAGTTAGCAGCATGGCCTTTTTTTGCATTTTGTTGACTGTGTTATATTGGTGTTAAGGACACCCATGACACTCCCTAAAAGGGCACTGTGGGTGAGGCATGGTCCTTTGCCAGAGGCCTGTAGGCCAGGTGTGACAGATGCAGACCATCTTTAGCAAGGCAGTGCATTCTGATGATCATATGCTCCCAGGCTGCCAGGCAGTGGACACCCCTGGGATGGCACCAGTAAGTTGACTGGGTGTTACTGACGATTGCTTTCTGTTCATACTGAGCCATCACTCTGGGTAACAGCTGGATGCTGCTTAAGACTAGGGACGTGTTATTGCATTTCTATGGGACTATGGGTGGGGGTGGGGAGCACACCTGTACACAATACACATTTGCACAGACTGTGCTGCTATTTGCTTAGAATTTGGGTCCTATTTAGCATAGTGTTGTGCCCTGTCTTTGAGATTACAAGCATAACAGTACTGATCACAGGTCAGATTGTTCTGGCATAAACATTTTTAGTTTCAGACTTCTTACCTTTCAGAGCCATACTGCCACTGCCAGACCTGCTGTGATATCACTGTGTAAAGTCTGTAGGTGGGAATTTCATGGATGTCACCATTTGGGGGCCTTTTCCAGACATTTCTGTATGTTTTGTTATAGCTGATCTGCTGGATGAATCTGGGTGTGAGTATGCATGTGACCTATGAACCCCCAGTTATTTGGCTCACCACATATACTGCAGTGGTATTTGTCAACTAGGGTGGTACTTCATAGTCCGGGTAAGCCAGTACTAGCCATACATTTCCGGTTGTCCCACATAGCTGTCAGTTGTCTGCTGCTTTCCCAGTTACCCACCCCATTCCCTTGCATGCTTGCATCAATACCATAGATATGCTATCAGATCATTCTACTCCATTCATTTATTGTTAAGAAGACTGACTTACCTTGTGCCTGAGGCAGTTGTGAGGACAGTGCTTGAGGTCTGACTATGTCAGATGCACGCAGTACACTACTTGTACATGTTAAGGTATAGGTGATGTGATGTTTGGCATCCATTTTACTGTGTGTATGAGTCAGAGAGAGATGTCAGCCCCTGGGTCTCTACAGTGTCAGTGTATGTGCAATGCATTGCCTCTTTGCCAAGACCAGGGCATACTGGGCATGCCTCCATCTGCCACAGGGGCAGGCTCAGGATGTTCCTCCTCTGAGTCCCTCTGTGCCTGTGGAGACCTTGGCAATGGTGGGGGGCTGTGTGGCCTTTCCCCATTTTGTTCCTGCTGCAGCTGTTTCCGCAGGATCATATTGTGTAGTATGGCTCATACTATGACCATATGTGCACATGTGGCTGGAGATTACTGCAAGGCTCCACCAAATATGTCAAGGCAGAGGAACCATGACTTAAGCATCCCAAACACACACTCTATAATGATCCTGGTTTGTGCATGTGCCTCATTCTTGAGTGGGTGTGTGTGCATTTCTGATGGGTGTCCTTAGCCACAGCTCCAGTGCATAGCCAGCATCCACCACCAGATGGCCATATGGGATGTCCCCACTGGCAAATGCCTGGTACAGCTGTGATGAATGCCAGATGTGGGAGTAGTGATAGCTTCCAGGGCTGCCAGCACTCATGATAATGCCCTGGGCATTGCACATGACCTGGCAGTTGATGGAGGGGAAGGCCTTGTGGTTTATGTAGACCCTACTCTGTTCACCAGGTGGTGCTTTGATGTGGATGTGCATGCAGTCTATCGCACCCAGGACCGCCGGGTATTCTGCTACATGGTGGAAGAGATGCATATTGCTGGTCCTCTCCTCATGGGTGTTGGGGAAGTAAATGTGCTCACCAGAATGTGGTAGGATGGCATCCAGGAATTGGTGGAGAACCCTGGATGCGAATGCCTGTGAGACCCCCATGATGTCCCCAGTAGGTCTTTGGAAAGTACCTGTAGCTAGTATTCTTAAGGCTACACATACCTTGGTATCCACTGGGATGGGTTCCCTTCTGTTGGCTCTGGATTTGAGTTGAGGCCGGCACAGCTCGATGATTTGCTGCAGTATGTCCCTGTCCACCCTGTAGCGCTCTACTATCTCCAGATCATGTAGCCCCTGGTAGGTTACCCTGGGTCTAAACACTCTTCTTCTCCTTCTCTGTCTGAGGTGGTTGTCAGCATTATCCTCCTCACCCCCCTCAGCCTCTAGCACATACTGATAGATCAAAGCGACAGCAGCCCCTAACATTTTTTGTTAGTTTTGTCAGTTAACATTTCCCCATATGTGTACACCTATGGTGCAGATTTTGTGGGAAAAAACTGACTGAAAGGTGTTTGCACAGTTTATAGTGGTGTGCTGCAGATGCTGCCTGTGTGATTTGCTGAGTATGATACATTCCACCTGCCAGCTATATTATTTGCATTTAACTGACTGCATTCTGCTATTTCCCTTTTTTTTCTTGTTCCACTTGCCATTTCCTCCCATTTTAAGCCCCGAGCTGCGTTGCACAAACACATTGCCCAAATGTGCACAGTGCTGCCATTTCCTGTGTTTTTTTTTATTTCTTTAAGTCCCGGTGTGCACTATGCACACCCCTTTAAAATAGGTAAACACAGCTATACAGCATCAGATGCACCTTCTTGCTAACATGTACACAGTGCTGCCATTTTCTGTTTTTCTTCTTGTTTTTGTTTTTGTTTAAGTCCCGGTGTGCGTCACGCAAGCATCATTTAAGGGCATGTAAGCAAAGCTATACAGCCTGAGACACACACCCTTACTTAGCTTTGCTTAGCTGCATGCAAACACGGGCTGCGGACGTCCAATGTGCTTACAGCAAGCATGACACACTCCCTTTTTCATGTTAGCTGCTCCACCTGCCTACACAATCATGTTCTAGCACCTACATGGTTAGGTGCAGTGTGTGGACTTAGAATATTTTGTGAGTCAGTAAATTTCCCCCTCATTTGCATATCCCACTGCCTTAGTCCATAGTTACTGCACTAAAATAGACCCTTTCCCCTTGACAACCACTGTTCACTGCTATTGTTTTGATTATGCATACCATACACTATAATGGCAAAATGCAGATTTCCCTTGAAATTGAATTTTCACATTTTTTTTTTATTTTTGGCACCTTACCATCTGTGCTCTACTACCCTATGCTTAAACGGACGAGATAGCCCAAAAACAAACTTATATTTTATAAAATTAAAACACTTTTCCATGCAAATGGCCATATATTTGGCCATTGGCATGCCTACAGATTATAATACATGCTTTTATTTGAGCTGTCATGCCTCTGTTTTGATTTTTGCAGAAATTTACATTGTCAGTAACCGAATACATCTCTGCAACTAACACTGTTCTTGCACGGATACCTGACTGCTTAATGAATCACTAATTCACCTCATTTGCATGGTTTTCACCAGCAAATGAGGTAATTAGCATTCTGCACTGGTTTCCGTGCAGGAACAGTGTAGGCAGGTTCATGCACGGCAGGTTAAGGGTTTACTGAATCGTTCGGCGGCCAGACTCCATGCAAGAGCAGCTACACTGTTCTTGCATGGAGTTTTAGGCTTTTTGAATCCCAGGGTATGTCTTCTATGGGTTTAGTCTGGATCATGTAGATAAAATATGATCATCCC